>NC_036238.1:28033239-28076379 GCF_002742605.1 Olea europaea var. sylvestris
AAAAAAAAAAAAAAGAGAGGGAGAGAGAGAGAGAGAGAGAACGTTAAGGGTAATCACTTTTAATAAAAATAGGTGCAATCAACAAAAATATAGTGTGAAAATAATTGCTCATTCTCAAAGTGTTACAATATTAATTTACTCTTGCCAAATTATTGATTATTTTTCATTCACCAACTTTGCAACTTGTAATCACCTCCTCCGTCACCCCCTTACAGGATGGGAATGGGGAGGAGGAGGTGACTTGAATTGTAATTATTTTCAATGTTTTATTAGTGATTTTGTTTGAGCCACATTATTTTTAGTAGAATGTATTTTTGATTAGTGTATTGATGAAAAATGCGTGGTTAACAAAAAAAGAAAAGTTTTGGATTTGCATATAATATTATTTTATTGAAAAATGTATGATTGAAATGATGTCAAATCACTGTTTAAGAATGTGATTTTTTGAAGAAAAAAAATGTGACTCAAACATGGCCTTAGTTCTAATTGACAAATTTTGTCAAGACGAAATTTGATTGAAAAGATAGTGATGTGGGTGAAAGAAAAATACAAAAAAGTAATATGTGCTATTTTTCATTATAATTGTTTTATAATGATCAAATCAAATTTAAATTTTAACAACTATTACTACTTATTTATTCATCACTTATTTCTAACGTACCATAATTTTTCAGAAACCCAAACAAGCAGAGATGGTTACTATACTGGTTTACACTTTTGTAGTCATAAGACAAATATTTGTGACGATTCAAATAGAGTCTATTGCAATTGTCTCATAGTCTATACAATATGAAAGCCCTTTGCTTGAAGGATATGAGTTAGTATTTTTCCTGTTAAGTAAAGCAATATTTATATTAATTAATTGCTTTTTCTTTGTAAACCTCTTGCAATTAATCGGCTTTTTGACTTGTGATTCAACTTCGCCCTAATTTCTTGCATTGGAAACTTCTTAAGTGCCATTTTACTGGTCATGATGTGTATTTGGAATGTTGAATCGAAAATAAAATCTAATAAAATACGTTAATTTTTATTTTTTTTATTTTTTTTATCTATGCAATATTTATGCCCCCTTTGGGTATAGTAAAAAAATAAAATCAAATGATAAAATCAAATTTTTAATAAATTATTGTTAAAAATTGGTAAAACTTGTGAATTTCATAAAATGTGTGAATGAAAATAAATTTTAGAAAAAAAATTAAATTTTCGTCAAACTTTCGGGTGTAGTTCAAAAATAAAAAATTTATTAAATTTTAATAAAATTATGATTAAAAATTAATAAAAGTTGTGAATTTCATAAAATGTGAGACCAAAAATGAATTTTAGAAAAGAAGAATTTAAATTTTTGTCAAAGGCATTATTTAGCATTTGTTTGGCCTTATTAAAATTATAATTTATGTTTGACCTTATTAAAATTATAATTTATTTTTTTCTTTTTTTTATTAACGACATATTTTTAATAAAATAATATTACACGTAATTTTAAATTTTTCTTTTATTTATTCACGTATTCTTAAAAAAATATTATTTCAACCATTAAAATTTCAAATTTGAAAGTTTTAAATTATAACGAGTCACAACAAAATGGAAGCAGAAGACAACAAAATAGCAACATCCTTTATAAAAAGATATTCTTTAACATTTTTAAAATAGAAATAGAAACAAAAATAACTTTGCTTGAAAAATCTGCTGCTGAACAAATCTATCATTCTATCTAGTCTCATGTTTCTCATTCTCTCACAACCCATGACGGCGACCCAACTCTTTCCTCACTTTATCGTCTTCTAACAATCGATCAATGGCGGCCGCTTCTCTATATCTCATTTTCATGTTTTCTTTTTTGAGTTTTCTCCTTTTTTTCACTCTTTCTGTCATCATTTTCTCCCTCTACACAATTTTGAAGAAAATTGATGAAATCTCAAAAGAAAAATCCAAAAAAATTCCATCTTTACCGGTAGATGATGCTGAAAATTACGAGAAAAAAAGAACCCAGCAACAGAAACAAGAAAATGCCTATAAATCTGACAAAAATGAAGATCCAAATGATAAAAATGGGTCGGACCAGGAGGAGAACAAAAGGAAGAAGAAACGGGTCAAGAAGAAGAGACCCGATTCAAATTGTGTAGAGAAAAAGGATAAGGAAGATATTTTATGCTTGTACCCGTTTACAAAATCTTCGAGTGCAATTCAGAGGAAAATTAAGCTGCAGTATGATCAAATTGTCAAGTCCCATGAGTCCAAAAGCTTGACTCTGGCTCAGGTTCATTTTTATTATTATTATTTTTTTTGGAATCAACTTCAGTGATTTATTTATTTAATTTTTGAAATATGTTACTTGATAAAGCAAACTATCGCGTTTGAATTAGTGGGTTTGTGTGTTTTTTATTTTTTTGTCAAATATAAGCCTTTTATTATAATATTTTGGGTAAAGGAAAGGTCCTTCTGCCTTCTATCCAAATTCTTTTTGTTTAAAAGATTAAATTTAATTTTATTTATTTAAAAAATGAGAATAAATATGGATTCACTGCGAGAGAGAGAGAGAGAGAGAGAGAGAGAGAGAGAGAGAGAGAGAGAGAGAGAATGATTAAATGGGGGTCGAAATTTAGGACAATATATCTATGTTCAGAATGTTTGACAGATAATAGGGAGATGAGCAAACCTTTGGTATGGAAGTCAAGAACTGCAAAACAGAAAATATTTCTATGTTCAGAATGTTTGACAGATAATAGGTAGATGAGTCAACCTTTGGTATGGAAGTCAAGAACTGCAAAACACTCATATTTTGCCCTTTGCTAGAAGTTTGTGTCAATTTTATGCCTAATTGGAGGGAACTCGTTTACAGATAGAGAGAGAAAACACGTATGAAGAATGAAACTTTTCTCACTGATTTTGCAAGCACATACAATCGTTTATATACAATTCTATATGTGCAATAATTGCCAGCTGAATAGATTACAGTTCACCTTCAACTAACACTAACAAACTTTAACTAACTTTTGGCTAAGTACATAAATACCCTCAATGCTGCATGACCCGCAAGACTCCCTCTCAAGATGGCTGGTGAATGTTCCAAGACCCCCATCTTGCTTAACAACATTTTAAACCTGGTTCCTCCTAAAGCCGTCTACCAGTTGATTTGTTGTGGATAGATGCATGGTTTTTATGTCACCTGATTGGGCCTTTTCCCTCACCAAATGACAATCCAATTCTATGTGTTTTGTCCTTTTGTGGAAGACGGGGATGCTTGCTATGTGTATTGCCACTCGATTATCACAAAATAAAAGGGCAGCCTTAGGATGATCCAGTCCCAAATCTGTTAACACCTTTCTGAGCCAAATTATTTCTCAAACAGCTGCAGCCATGCCCCTGTGCTCCGCTTCAACTGACAACCTGGAGATGGTATACTGCATCTTTGAGTGCCAGGATATCAAGGAACTTCCAAGAAATATACAAAAAACCTGTAACCGATCTTCTGGAGTCTGCACAAGATGCCCAATCAGCATCACAAAATCCTTTGAGTTCTATACTGGATTCTGCAGGAAAGAATAGCCCTTGCCCAGGTTTTCCTTTGACATATCTTAACACATGTAGTGCTGCTTCTAGATGGGGTTTTCTTGGAGATTCAAGGTACTGACTCAGGACCTACACTGAGAATGACAAATCCAGCCTTGTGATGGTCAAGTATAACAGCCTTCCAATCAACCTTCTATACATACCTGGATCATCAAGTAAACCCCCCCATCCTTGGTCAGCTTTAAGTTCTGCAACATAGGACATTTAGTAGGTTTGGACCCCAGGTACCCGGCATCTTCAAGGATTTCTAAAGCATACTTACGCTGGCAGACAGCAATTCCTTTTGATGATCTAGCCACCTCAAGCCCCAAGAAATATTTTAGAAGTCCCAAGTCTTTCAATCGGAATTGGCTATCAAGAATTTTCTTAAACTGTTTGATATTGGGCAGGTCATTCCCTCCTATGATAATATCATCAACATAGATAAGGAGCACAGTGAATGAGCAGCTAGTCCTTTTATTGAAAAGAGAATAATCAGATTTAGACTGAACAAATCCCTGACAGCTTAGTGTTCCATTGCCTTGAGGCTTGTTTAAGGCCATATATTGATTTGTTGAGTTTACAAACCAGCATGGTACCATCCTCCCCGTGGTGCTCAGACCCTGGAGGCATCTTCATAAATAATTCCTCCTCGAGATCACCTCAGAGGAAAGCGTTGTTGATATCCAGTTGGTATAGGTGCCAATTCTTGCTGGCGGCAACCACTAAAAGGACCTTGACTGAAGCTAATTTGGCAACAGGAGTAATCGAGGTCTGCTTGTTAAGTGAATCCTTTTGCAACAAGCCAAACTTTCTTCCGTTCTTCAGTCCAATCCTGCCTCAGTTTGACCTTATAAACCTACTTGCAATCCACAGGCTTTTTATTCGCTGGTAAAGTGGTAACAATCCAGGTGTTGTTAGCAACTAATGCCCGGAATTCATCATTTATGGCTTGACACCACGCTGGAGACTGGGGTGCTTCCAGAAAAGTTCGAGGCTCAGCAATGATAGATAATGACATCACATAGGCCCTGTGAGCTGGAGAAAGAAGGCCATAGCCTAAGTAGTTGGACAAGTTACATGGATTTCTAGCTTCTTGGGAAGAAATAGGCAAGGTAGAGGATTGTTGAGAATAACTAGGGGGTCTCCTAGGTCTAGTAGACCAGCGGAGAGAAGTTGGATGAAAATTAGGAGGAGCAGGAGGATTAGGAGATGATACAGGAGAAGAATCAGGTGAGACAGTAGGAGGGGGCGCTAATGGTAAATGTGGATGTGTATTTGGTGTTAAAGGAAAAGTAGGTGATGATGGATTTGGGAAGTGAGAAGAAGGAAATAGAGGGAGATGTGAAGAGTTTTTAGAAGCATCAGTAGTATAGCCAAGAGATGCTAAGAGAGTAGGGTCATGAAATGGGAAGATGCTCTCGTGGAATATAACATCTCTGGACACAAAGACAGTATGTGAATGCAAATTATATAGCTTGTATCCCTTTTGAGTAGAAGGATAGCCAATAAAAATACAAGGGACTGCTCGAGGATCAAACTTAGATCTGTTTCTTTGAAGGGTGGAAGCATAACACAGAGCCAAAGACTCGCAGATGAGAGTAAGTTGGTTTTGCCGAGAACAAAATCTCATAGGGTGATCTGTTGGATAGGAAAGAGCTGGGGATATGGTTAATGATATAGGTTGCTATAAGAACACAGTCTCCCCAGAGTTCATCTAGTAATTTTGCTTGGAACTTTAAGGCTCTAGCAACATTTAGCAAGTGTTGACGTTTACGCTCCACAATGCCGTTTTGCTGTGGTCTTTCAGCACAGCTAACTTGGTGTGAAACCCCTTTGGAATTAAAGAAATCATTCATTGCAAATTCTGCATCATTATCAGATCTCACAATTTTGATCGTGGTACTTAACTGAGTATCAACCATGTGGAAAGAGGTTTGAATGAGGCTTCTAGTTTGTGATTTATTTCTCATCGGGAAGGTCCAAGTAGACCTACTGTAATCATCCACAATTGTTAGGAAATATTGTGAACCATCCAGAGATGGAACTTAATAAGGGCCCCAGATATAGCAATGAATAAGCTCAAAGATTGAATGGGAAATATGAGTACTATTAGGAAAAGCTAATCCGTGTTGTTTTGCCATGGGGCAACCATTACAATGAAAATCAGAATTTGATACAACTTCAGGTACAAATTTGTGTAAAATAGAAATCTTATCATGAGGAGCATGCCCTAATCTATAATGCCACAACTCAAAAGGTATTACAGTGGAAGTAGAGGCCTGGCCATTATTTGTGACTTTATTACAGCCATAATTAAGAAGAGCAGAAGAAAGTGAGTTGAACTGGTGAGATGCAGATTTTTTGGAGCAATTCTTGTGGGATGGACCATCGTTTGAAGGAATGCTAGACTGAAAATGATATAAGCCAACCTCAAGCTTTCCCACTCCAATCGTTGTCCATGTAGAGAGGTTCTGAATGAAGCAATGATTGAACAGAAATAATAAGCAGCAATGATGAGAGGAAATGAGTTTGCTGACAAATATTAGATTACACTGGAATAAGGGGATACATAACACATTGGTTAGTGAAAGTTTTTCAGATGGCTTTACTGTTCTTATGTGCGTCACAAGAGCTTCATCGCCATTTGGAAGTTTAACACTGGTATTTATCATGGCAGTAATGGTGGATAGCTGATTTAAGGAACATACCATATGGTCTGTGGCACCAGTTTCAATGATATATTTTTCCTTAACTTCTGATACGGCTAAACAAAATTTATTACCTAAGAAGGATGACAGGTCTGGCAATGCTGGTATTTGTGGTGAAGATTCTTGCATACCATTTTCAGCTGGATCAACAGCCAAATTAGTGTGACTCTGATTTGCAGCGATACCAGAATGGAAGGTCAGATTGATAACTGAGTTTGAAGCTGTGGCTTTAATAAATTAATAACCTGCTGGCACTACTCTGGTGTAATGGTTAGGCTTGAAAGTGCATTTGACAGGTTCTGAGATGTAGTGATTCCAGTAACTTGATTGGCGTTGGAGATAGACTGTTCACCTCTGTCCTTTGCCAGTCTGTGGCCTAGGGGATACCCATGGAGCTTGTAACACTTCCCTTGCAAACGTCCAAATGTCCGAGCAGACCACAGTAACTGCATTTAGGTTTGTCCTTCTTAAAGCCTTGATTAGCATACACATACTTTTGACTACCTCCTGAATTCATTTGACCAGCTATCATTCTACTTACAAGTGCAATAGCTTCAACATTATTTTGATTCCTTGCTGCCACATCTCGTTGTCTCTCATCTTGTTGAACTAATGCAAACACTTTGTTCAATGGAGGCAATGGCTCCATCAACAGAATCTGGCTGCGTACATTGGAGTAACAGTCATCTAATCCCATCAAGAATTGCAAAATCTGCTCCTCTTCAAAGTAGGAATTGTGAATTTGCAGTCTATAGTTTGATAATTCTTCCCATAAGCCTTTTAGCCTGTTAAAGTATGTACTTACAGATCCATTCCCCTGTGAAACTGAGACAATCATCTTCTTCAACTAATATATTCGAGGTCCATTTCCTTGACTATACCTATCCTTCAGTTCAAGCCAGATTTCACGCGCTGAATTCTTGTACATAACACTAGGATGTAACACCTTAGGAATTGAATTTATAATCCATGAGGACACAATGTGATTATATCTACGCCAAGCAACATATAGAGGTGAATTTGCTGGAGGTTTTGATATGGAACCATCAATAAAACCTTCTTTGTTCTTCACTCTCAATGCCATTTCCACAGCTCGACTCCACGTCAAGTAATTCTCTTCCAAAAGTACAACAGAAACAATTTGCATACCTGTGTTATCTCCATAATGCATATAGTAAGGGCTTGAAGGATCTGCTATCATTCGACTAGCTACGACAATTGGATCTTCATGGCGATGATCGTCCAATGAATTATTGCTAGTAGAACCTTCATTTTCAGTTTCTGAGTTTGTAGCCATGGACGGAAGCTCAAATCTGCTCAGATACCATGTCAATTTTATGCCTGATTGGAGAGAACTCGTTTACAGGTAGAGAGAGAAAACACGTATGAAGAATGAAACTTTTCTCACTGATTTTTCAAGCACATACAATCGTTTATATACAATTCTATATGTGCAATAATTGCCAGCTGAATAGATTACAGCTCACCTTCAACTAACACTAACAAACTTCAACTAACTTTTGGCTAAGTACATAAATACCCTCAATGCTGCATGACCCGCAAGAGTTTGTAACAACTAGTTCTGAGTCTCACGTAACACATTTCTCATGGAAAGCTTGTTTCATAGGTTTATAAGTACATTGAACACCTATTTGTTGAGGTTTTTATGGTGACTGGTAAGAACTCAGCGAATATTCCTTTGGTTAAGTGGCATGCCGTGATATTTTGGATGGCACAAGTCAGAAAAGGAATATTGAGAAAAGGGGACCTTTCTTGTTTTGTTAACAAGCTTGCTGAGGCAAAGTGCTGCATCAGTCCAATGAAGGCATCCTGGCATTCTTCATTCCACTCAAAATGCTTCGTGTTGCGGACTGTACATCTCTGATGTTGAGGGCGACAATGTCTTGCAACACCTTAATCTTGTTGGGTTTGCCTTGATGCCTGGCTAAGAGACCATGATTTTCTAGAATGAACTTTGAAGGTGCACTTAGCTGGTTTAACTTCGGCCTGTACCTTTTCATTATTTCAAAAGCTTGCCTCAGATCTTCTATGCGACAGCCATCCTTCCGAGTTTTGACTAACAAATCTACTAAGTAAACCTCCATGTTGGCCCTAATGAGTCCTTTGAACATTTGATTCACCAACTTATTCAGTTTCTAATCAAAATAGAATTAAAAATGATGAAGTGAGAGGATATGAGAAGAAAGAGAATCATACTGCATGATTATAATAGTTCGAGGCACCTCAAGAATAATTAGCAATTGCAGAATACTATGTACTTATTTTTTTCTTAGTTTCATTTTTCCTTGAATTTCTTCATTTTTAACAGGGTCATTGTCTTGTAGGGATATATTATCTCCATAATCAAATATTGTCTCATTTTTCATGAGTGGATCTAATTTTTAGAATTCGAAATCTTTGTGCTCTAAAATTCTTACAAGCATCTAAAGCATAAAAATCTTATATCGAATAATGCAGGTGGGCAAATTCGTTAATTGTCTGGTTGAGGCGAGAAACGAGCTGCAGAACAAGTATGTTTGCGAAGCTTTCCTTATGTTAATTGAAAAAATGTGATACAGATGTTGGATTTATTCTATGGTTGCCTAAATCTTTGTACTCACGTCCTGCCAAATTCCTTCTAGCACTTTAAGGACTGGATTTGATCAAAACTTTTCAGTTTTTTATATTTGAAGCATAAACACTTGCATCCCCTACAGAAAACAAAGCATAATCTGAAGTCAAATTGTTCATTTACCCATTATCATATGGCTATAAAGTACAGATTATTTCGGATATGTTTATGAAGCTAACAAACGAAGTTGTAGTTTTAATAAACTCATCTCAGGCAGTAGCTCTGAAAAAGAGCAGATTTTTTCTATGACTTAAATTTAAGCAAATTACGTACTAGTCATTAATGATACCTTTCGTATTTCCCAAGGCTTTGCAGAGTATGTGTTTTTCCTCAATCATTTGCTTGTTTGTCATCAGTATTCATTTATTTTTTTAATGAGGTTGGAACGTCTGTAAAAATTGAAATCTAACCTTAGTCTTTGATAGGAAACTTACCATTAAACTAATTTTGAACTAAATTTATTCTTTTTTGCAATACTAAAATTGCCCGTTAACAGATCTGAGGTCATCAAGCGGAAGTTCATAATAACCAAGGCCATATTATTCAAGGCGGACAAGTCTTCAGTCAACCGCCTGCATCAACAGGTGTGCAAACTTGTCATACGTTTGACTTATCTTGGCTATTCATTACATCATTCTAATTGCCATAAATTCTTTGTTAAATGTAGATATGCAAGCTAGAATTAGAACATAAAAGATTAGAAGATGATGCATTTGTATATAATTGGCTCCAACAACAGCTTAAGCTCTCTCCTGCATACGAGAAGGTACCTCTATTTCTCTGTATATACGTTGTTTATATGGACATGCTTTCGTAGATGTAGCTATGGATGTTTACCCTGCTGGATCAGATCGCACTGAAAAGGATTAAAGAAAGTTACGATACTGTCTATTATACTGTACATTATTATCCAATACTATGTGACAAATGTGTTAGGGAACACTTGATGAATTTCCTATCGATATGACATCTTTCATGACTGAATCGTCCTGTGTGAGTTTGAATCCAAGGTTTAACTCTTCTGGTTCTATGGTTGGATGAAAAGAGCCCAAATTGCTTTATTGTTTTCCTTTCACGTGCATTTCAATTATAAGTACATCCTTTTTCTCGTTATTTGGGCTGTGTCTTTCTTGAATGACAGTCTTGATGTGTTCTTATTTGAAGATGCTGGAACTTGGTGCTTGCATGGAGGAGATAAAATCCAATTCTGTCGACCTTGTGGAAAGTACAGATGCCAACTTCTCTGATATATCATTTGAAGAGTTGCTGGCACAGGAAAAGAAGGATTCGTTTTGGTTTGTTCTCAACTTAGACCTCAATCGTGCAATTTTTCTTATTGACTGCTAGTAGGTAATAAGAATAACTTCATTTGCAGGCAGAGAAAAGGGAGATATAAACCGTGCTTGGGATGATAAGATGATAGCGAGCAATTTTAACTAATTTATACATTTTAGTGCCCAAAATCAAGCATTGGTGCAGAATTTTATAGTTGCATGGCTTCTTTGTGTTGATTTGGAAGAAATTGTGACCCTTAATCTTTTGATTACCCTATAAGTTCTCAGGTCGAAAGCTAATTAATCTTTCACAGGGCAAACATCTATGTTGTGTCTGATTTTTTTGCCACATTCTATTCTTCCGCACTATTATATTTTTGAATTTTTTTCCCCCCGTATTTGATGACTTGAAACAATTGCTTACCTCGAAACACCAACATGGACAACGGATATGGTTCGAGGTAATAAAATAGACTAGGTCAGTTCAAGCCTGGCCTGGCCCTGAAAAGCAAGTCTAGTGCTTGACCGTACCAGGTTAGTCTTAGAGGTGAAAAAATGGCTGGGCCAGTACAAGCCAGTCTCTAAATCTAGTCTTCTGTGCAGATTTTCTAGCTGTCAGGCTAAGGGCAGGCCGGGGACTCGGACAATGGACCTACTTCAGTAAATAGCATGATATGGATCGAGCTGGGTCGAGAAAATGAAATTTGTACCGTTGTTTCATGCACTACACTGGCCTTGTGGTCTTATTGATATGGTGATTCAAGCACGTAAATGTAATGTTTACTAAATGGGCAGAAATCGAAGAGTAACAGTGAGAAGCCACCAGAAAAATATTAAGCCCGAATTGCATTGGTGCTTATGAATCATAAGAAAATTTTGATATAACTAAGATCTCTTTTCTCGTATTAGAAAATCTTTACATTTTATAGTCTGAAAATGGCATTAGCAGTTTATCACGAACAAAACCAAAACACGTAAGATACAAGCCAAGCCTTTGCTTGGCTATCGGGCAAATACCTTTCTGGCGCAGTCTAAACCTCTTATCCTGCAAAGTGGATCATTGAAACTACCAAATCGTGAAATTCCTCCCCGTCTCACATTAGTCGATCTTCACAGAAGAGTAGATCTTCCGAACAAACCAGAGGCAAGCGTAGAAGCCAATTGATCCAGTCAACGCGAAGAAAGCAAACGATGCAATTGACATATACCCGAAGTATAAAATTCCTGAAACCAGCTTACTGATTTCCAACTTGGTGAAGAAGTAAAAAGCGGAGTACAGGAAAAGATACAGAGCAGAGGAGCCAGCAGTCAGGTAAGCCCTCCACCACCAATGATAGTCTTCATTGCACAACTGGAAGTAGCAGAGAACTATTACTATCTCGGCACATGTGATTAATAAAATCACAAAGACTATGAAGAGGAAGCCGAAGATGTAATAGAATTGATTCAGCCAGATAGACGTTAAGATGAAGAATAATTCAATGAAAACTGCCCCAAATGGAAGGATGCCTCCAATAAGTATAGAGAATATTGGTTTCGTGTACCAAGCTTGTTCGGGTATCTGCCTTGGAATCTTGTTTGTTTTGACGGGATCTTCAATGGCGGGTTTTTTGAAACCTAAATAACTACCAACAAACACCAATGGTACTGAGATTCCAAACCATAAGCATAGAAGAGCAAACATGGTTCCAAAGGGTACAGCACCAGACGATTTTTCTCCCCATATGAGAGCATTTAGTACAAAGAACACAGCAAACAGAATACCGGGAAATATGAAAGCAGTTTTTAAGGTATTCTTCTTCCACTCGGTGCCCTTGAACATTTTGTACAGACGAGCCGATGAGTAGCCAGCAAATAAGCCCATGAAGACCCATAAAAGAACCATGGCAGTCATAAGCCCACCACGGTTGGACGGTGATAGAAAACCCAGCAAAGCAAATATCATTGTCACAAGTGTCATTCCAAAGATCTGAACACCGGTTCCCACATAAACACACAGCAATCCAGAATTTGTAGGTGCCCTAAAAACATCTCCATGAACAAGTTTCCATCCAGTTTCTTCCTGAGCTTCATCTTGAGTTTCCAGTTGATTATAGTTTGCAATGTCTCTGTACAGACTTCTCATCATGATCATGGCAATCATACCAGAAAGGAAGAGGACAATCATCAGAGAATTGATGATAGAAAACCAGTGGATTTGATCATCATTCATGAGGATGTAGGTATCCCAGCGCGAAGCCCACTTTATATCGCTTTCCTACCAAAGAAAAGTTACAATATAAATACTGAAGCAAGTAACAATTGCTTGAAGGAGAAGAGATGCTAGGATCAAGAAAAGAGTACCTTGAAAGTAACATCGTAAGTGAATACAACCTCCTTGTCTGTATCAACTTCCTGTGGAACAGTGCTCCTTTGAATCATATTTCTGGTGTTCTGGTTGCATGTTGTCAATTGAGGGTTCTTGTCATCCCATTCCTTGTACTCATGATTAATACTGTTGACAAGTTGTAATGTGAGAAGTCCACGCTAGTATAATAAAGTATCAACTCTATAAAGCCCTAAACCATAAAGCTAAACCTGTCTCAAGGCTTTTAAATGTATGGTTTAAAAAATCTTCTTCAAGAGAACTCTTTATAATTTGTGATTGCTAAGACATTCCGGTCATCAAATATATTTCTCAACTATTTCACTAGCTCTCATGATAGGATGCCTGATACAGAAAGAAAAGAACCTGTTTGGAGAAACTTCAAACCCAACTATTCGAGCAGCATCAGTTTCAGGATCTCTATGATACATGACTCTGAAGCTTAAGTGGTTATTAATAAAATGTCTGTCCTTCTTGCTCTGCAGAAGCATGTTAACGAGTTAGAAGTAGTCATAGTTATAGATCTTCCAGAAAGGCAAAATTTCCAACTACGACTAACCCCAGCAAAATTCCCCTTAAACCCAACAAAAAAACCATGTTCATAAGTTGTTGATGGACTTCCATCTCGGCTTTGTCTAAGAACAGCTACTGGAAGGTTATCTAGAATCCTGCATTCACATTGCCGGTGTCAGTAAATGAAAAGAATGATAAGAGATCCTGGTATAATACATCACAGTAATTAGGCAATGAGAAAAATTAGCAAAAGATGGGAAAGGACAATGAAAATTATGATGCACTGCACACAACACTTACATATTGACTCTGTATTCATCATCAACTTTTTCTTTGAAGTTCTTTGCAGCTTCAGCTTCAAGTCTAACACGACAAGCCACTTTGCAAGGTTGTTCCTCCCTCATATTAAACTAGCATAAAATAATACAAGTACATCTTAGAAACAATGTAGACAGGGGAACCAAAGAAACAATGAATGAAATGAAAGAGCTAGCTTGGACCCATAAATTAATCATGGATGCGTACAGTATAAACCGAATTCTCTATGCGGTCACCTCGTAGGACCTCACCCAAGTTTTCAGCAGTGTTCATGATCTTGTCCGGTTTGCAGTATTTCAAGTAATAGAAATCATATGGAAGTTGTGTCTTAATAGATGACAGCTTATTCACTTTCACGTGAAGTTCATTCCCCTATAGGAAAAGTGGACACACAAACGTTACATGTGAAAAGGATATAAAAAGCTGCTCAATCCAGGAAGATCTTTACTGAGCGGAAACATAATATAATAATAAGAATTGAGCACTTTAAATCAATAAATATGCGTATGAATTTAACAAATCCTTATGTCTACAATTATCCCAAAAAGAATGACCACGAGAATCTAAGTAATATAACAAAAATCACAGAAACTTCATTCACTCTCCTTAGTTATTACTATTCCCAACAACATTTTTGTTTTCATATTAGCAGAGAGCAAGCACTTGGTGAAATTACAAGTTAGGCGCGCCAGAATATAGTTGAATTTTAAGACTAACTAGTAGTCCAAGTAGCTATGACTCTTCAATATGATCAACATTGGTTACATTACTCCTTGAACGTGAAGTAAATAATCAGCTGCGTACATCAGTACACGAAATCCAGGAATTGGAACTTGTCACTGCCAGCTGTCAACTGCCATAACTATTATTCGTTTCACTCCCAACAACATTTTAAAATGAACATTCCAAGATCACAGATAAACCATTCGTCAAGTATCCATGATTACAAGACAACACAAGCACTTGAGTTAAAGTCAAATCCCCACATCATTATCACCAAAATGAAAATGCAAGCTAGGTTCAATCTTTTATTTCCAAACGAGCAGTTCGTGAGTTGCGACAAATCAAGAAGTAAATTAGTAGCTCAAATCAATCAAAGTGCTGCACAATTGAAGTACTGAAAAATATTTACAAAAAATAAAAACAATTTCAGTTCCAAAATCAAATTCATCCTATTACCAGCTTATACACACTAGACTCCACCGATCAATAAGAACTTGCCACCAAAAAAATAAAAAATAAAAAAATGAAGCCATCCAAATGAATTACTAAATGGTAAGCATTCACCCAAATGCTCAACTTATGTATAAAATATCTCCAACGATCAACAACAGCTTAAAAAACACACAATGAGTTCAAATTAACTAAAATTAATAGAAAAATAATCAATATCAAAAAACCGATTGCAACGTATGTAGATCCAAACATCAAATGATATTCCAGTTTACTCCAAATCAAGGAGTGTCACCGTATACTTCAGAGTGCGTGCATGTGTGACAGAATGAGGGAGACTTCTTACTCTTTGGAAATCGCGAGGGGCAACGCCGGGGAGATAGAAGGAACGAACGGATGAGATCAAGAGAAGGCACACAAAAATGGCGGTGACCCGACCCATTCTATCGTATTCAGATTCTGCAGGCAGAGAATGAGAGTGAGCGCGGGACGGGAGAGATTTTTAGTTGGTCCGGCTTAAACGGCTATTTATAGTGTAGAAAGATGACGGAAACTGAATTGCCAATTTCAGGATAGGCTTACGTGCCGGTTTGGAAACTTTAATGCCATATTTGTAATTTTTCTATTTTTCTTTTTGGTAATTAAATTCATAAAATAATTTTTATTATTTACACCATGTTTTAATTATATTTAAGGTCCCTAATATTTGCCCAGCATAGCTCTTATGTTCTTAACTTTTTCAATACGTTCTTATCATCAATCTTCAATCAATTAGCAAATAATTTTCATCCAACAAATCCTTTGGAAGGGAGTAAAATAACTTATTTGTGTATCGTCTTTTTAAAAATAATAATATATAAATGCAACAAAGTATTTTTTCCTCATTTCAAAACACATTAATATATTTTAACAAAAGCCATCATCAAAGAGGAAAAAATTAGGAACATAAATGTAACAATGTACAAATATTGATAAAGTTGTGAATATAATTACTTTTTTCAATAAACGATATTTTTTGTTACATTATATAAAATATAGTGTATAAAACATAAATTTATAAAACACGATGTGCAATATATAATTACACCTTTATTTTTGCGTTATTTTATAAATTTTCCTTTATTTTAAGAATAATTTCACACGTTGGAAACAGTTGAAGTATTGGTCCTATCGACCTCATGTAAGTAAGAAACTTTATTACATAAATTTTTTTGGAAAGAAAAAAGAAAAGGAAAATGAATTGATGGAGACTTTGTTAACGTAGGGTGAAGTAACTAATGACGAGTTTGATTCAATTTTTTTGAATTTGATTAGTTCTTTGAAAATATAAGAAAATTTTGACATTTTATTGATCAATAAATTTTAATAGTTTTTGATTTGTTAATTTCTTTAAAAAAAAGATTTCCCTCATTTTAAAGTTCACTAATAGAATATTTTGATAGAAATTATCAACAAGACGGAAAATTATTGTTTAACCCCACGTTTTTATATTTTGAATTGTTCGATTATGGCCAAAGAAGTTAGGTGATCAATCGGGATGCAAATCTTTTGACATTATTAACCAAAATTTTATTGTTGTTGTTATTGGTACAGTTAGCCATTTTTAATTCTGATTCTTGTTTCTTTGTTTGCTTTATACTATTTTGTATGAAGTGTGCTATATTTTTACATTCGAATCACGTGGCAAAATGAGGATTAATATAATAGTTGAATTCTAAATAAGCTATTTATATCTATTCTAATTTCTAAGCCCTTTAAATTCTAAAAAATTAAATGTAAAACTAATAAAAAATATCAATGCTATTTTTCGGTACAAGTATGTTCGCTTCATCTGTCGGGTTTTCTGAATCATTTTACTTGGAACACTTTCGGGTAGGGATGAAAATTTGCCATGCTCAGCAAACTTGAGCTCCATAGTGACGGTCTCGTTCAGGGTGACATGACAATTTTGGAGAAAAAATTGTTGTCTTGGGGCAGGATTATGATAGGAATCACCGCCCCTGTTGTCCGTAAAAAATATAAACTTACAAAACACGCGGCATATGTACAAGTATATTTATATTTTATAGTATGGTAATCCCCCAACAAAAAAAAAAAATTAAAAAAATAAATAAAATAAAAAACCTTTTTGTTGAAAAATTTGCAGATTTGTCATTACAAATAGTTAAATAGAGAAAAATATTTATAATTAAAAATAACAAACCACATTCTTCGTATAGCATTATGTAACATTTTGCCTATCATTTTTTCATTTTCAACTATCCATACATTCAATTATTATTTCATTTTTATCTAAAAATTACTTTCTTCCTTTCCCATTCGTCTATCTCTCAGAACCCCATTTTGGGAGAAAATGGATTTTGTAATAATTTTTTTTAAAAAAAATTTATTGTTAAAAGTAGAAAAATGATTGAGTTTATACTTGAAATTATTTTATTAGAGAATGTATAATTGAAAAAGAGTTTAGAAAAAATAGATTTTTGAAAATGGGTCTCAAACAATCCATAAGTAAACATTTAGTGAAGTCATCATATTGCATCATCCGCACAACTTTTTTTCGTTTTCATTTTTAACGTGAAATTATATATTATATTTATATATTATTCTCTTCTATGAATTTTTCTCACGGAAAGGAAAAAAATGACATTAGCAATAGATATCATTCAAATTACGCATGCATTTTTAACAATTATTTAAGTTGAAAGATTATCCCAACATAAAATGAATAACAAATTGTTTTTTAGTTACAAATGACAACTAATATAAAAAATATTCTAATTTTTATTACTGAAAATTTTTTGTTAATTAGAATGTAGCAATTAATTTTTTATTTTTTTACAATATTGAAAGAATCAAACAAATTATTTTCTAATTTATTTTTCTTTTTTTTTTTTCAAAATCTTATTAACCAACTTAAGATCGATAATTAGAAGATAGCATGTAAAATATTTATAATGTAAGATATAGGGTATGATTTGTCATTTCAATTAAGGGTATTTTTATTTGTAAGCTATTTCTAATCACATGTTTGTAAATTTTACAACGAATTTCATTTTTTACAATTATTATCAAAAAGTAAATATATAAAATCTGATATGTAAAATGTAAAATTATTCTCTGTCAAGAGATAAAATTATAATCCCGTAAAGTAGTAACTTGATGTGTTGCTCTGTGACATTTTTCTTTGTTTTCAGAGGTTTAATTTCATAATATGATTGCTCGCCTATGCTTTATTACGTTTTATGGTTTTAATCTCATATTATATTATGTTGTGCATGTTAAGCATAATTTTTATTTTGCCACACTTAACTTGTATTTTGCTCAATTATTTATTTTTTTTATTTTTTTTCATGTGTTTCAGTAACATACTATTTTGCTTGTATTTTTTTTTTAGGTCCTTTGCAGTTTATAAATTGACTGATGTAATTTCACTTAATTTTACAACATGGCATGGTAGGGATTAAAGTTTCTAAGCGGGGACGGAGTTAGGTGACAATTTTTATTTTTTATTTTTATTTTTTTATAATGGACTGATACATAGAGAGAGAGAGAGAGAAAATTCCAACCTTACAAAGTATTGGGGCTTGGGGCAGGTTTGGTCTGCCCCCTCCCATGTCTCGAAAGATTTATGTATAATTTTGCGTATCGTTATATGATTTGATTTTCAAATAAAATGTTATCACACTCGTTTTACTCACAGTCAATGGCGGAGCCAGCACTTGATCAGGGGGTGCGGCCGTGTGTGCTGGCTCCGTCGGAATTTACAGTTGCCACTGAGCCAGGAAAGAAGCTTGAAGATTGAAGTGGCGCTGCACAGGATGATGAAACTTGGAAGAGTTAGGAAGATAACAGGTAAATGGATTGGGCCCTTTCTTTTAAAATTGTGAATCTCTCTTCTTTTGGGCTTCTATTTTTTTTTTTTTAAAGGCTCAAACACTGGATGCAAGTGTTTAATGGTTTGTAAAACAAATCTCAATTCAATTGCCAATCCAATAACAAATTGCCGCCCAGACTTCATGACTCTCTGGTCTCCGCCACTTCCCACTGTCCATTGTGTCGTTGTCGTGACTCGTGAGCTCCCTACCTGTCTTCTTTTTCTTTTTATTTTTTTGTTTTTGTTCTTTTGGTTCATTTATCATTTATGAGTTATGATTGAAAAATAAACAGAAGACGATCTGAAACAAAAAATAAAAATAAAAAATGATGAGGATGATACTATGTTGGGATAATGTAAGAAAAAGTGACCTAAAATGATGAATAAGTTATAGGTTCTTCGAGGATAAGCAGATGTAAACAAGAAATGTCAGAGAGATTGATTATCTAGCAACATGGCAAGTTGGGTTAAATAAACCTTTGGAAGTCCTTGACATTAAAGTATCACTTTCTTTTTTTTCTTTTTTTCTTTTTTTTTTTTTGTGGCCATTTTTAGTGTTTAGCTGTAGACTTACCTCATTTCCCTCAATTTAATAAATATTTGACTATGTGGCTATGACTTGTGTGTCTTGGCAAATAAAGTTATTATTACAAGTAGCTCCCTTGCCAAATTTCCCCGATCAATGGCAAATCAGAGATCTATTATGCATCTTACACATATGTGCAAAAATTACTATCTAATTTGATTCTTCTTAGTTTAGGTTTGAAATTGATTCTCAAATTGAATGTTTGTGGATAGGAAGTCCGTACTGTGGATCATTCTACTTTTTCCATTCCAAGTTATGGTAAATGATAGAAAATATTGGTTTTTGTAGGAATTTCCCTGAGGTACTCAACTGTACAAGAGATAATATAAACATACGTGATATAAGTAGAGCACACTGCTAATCACAGTCACAACTTTAAATCAACGTCGCCAATGAACAATCTTGCTATTGCGGTCATTAACGGTCAATGGTCAACTGCTGTCCTATCTCACTTAGATTTCTAGATCCACCACTGATCACAATCCAAATTCACCTAGTATTATATTACATCACTTTCAAGCAGTACTCGAAAACATGCAAGTGTGGCAAAGTAGTATGGTCAAGCTTCAAGTTTTAAGAATCCATGTGTAAAAATATGTTTTCATATTTTTAATTATTTTAAGACCGATAAACAAATAAAAATAATGCATACCCAACAAATAAAAGTATAAATACTATAATTATCTTATAACTAATAATTCATATAACTAGAACAATTTCAAGTTTCCATAAAACTATACAATTTCAAAATTTCCAATTAGACACTTTATATGATCTTTATACACACTTTTGAAGTTTTCAAAAATAAAAAATAAATCTCAAAATCATAAGCACGTAACTACTTAACAATCACTACAAGTAGACAATTTAGATAGCACGATAGTAAGTCATGTCTAATTATTTGTTGGACTCCTATCTAGTATCATCATTTTCGTCTAATTTGCATTTTGTGTCATTCGATACAAAATCAATTTCTTCGGACTCTCTGATTTCAACTTGAGAATTTCTATTACCTCTTATAAGTTCTGAGATATAATTCCCGACCTCATCATTCCCTCCATAATTTGAGATTGTACATTACTAACGTCACTTGCTAGTGGAGTGTCTTTTTGTCCTTCCTTCTCTTCTTGTTCATCAACATTGCATTGAATTTGACATAAAATTGATTGTTTATCCTCTTTATTTGCACCATATTTTTAGGATCGACCTTTTTAGTACATTCGTTGACATAGTCTAATATGTATTGATCGTCATAAGCATCATTTGAAGCTCCTTTGATGAAAGAAACGTGGTTTCCAATTTACAATTCGCACAAATTCATGATGCTTTTTTCTTCTTTATTGCTTCAAGCATCTTTCATGATAATATATTCCCATTACTTTTCCACTCTTCTTACTACTTCTTAAGAGATTCTTTTGTTATATCCACATCTCCTTTCAAAAGTGGCTCTCTTAGTTGACATTGAGGCGAAAGGGTGTGTAACCTACGCCTTTTTCGTAGTTCCCGTTTAATAATGGGATGCATGGGGTGGGTGTTGACAGGGTTGGTGAGTTTGGTCGTGGAGAAGATAAAAAAATTTTAAATTCTTTTTTTGGTCACTTTGCATTTAGTTGTTTTAAGTGGATTATATTGGTATTTTTGAAAAGTTATGAGACTTAATTTACAAATTTTTCTAATTTTTCGTTGTTTTACTGTTCTTTCATTTTTATTTATTTAAAGAGAAAGGCAAACCAAAATAGAGGAAATGAGGAGTTTGCTAAGTGCATTTTCAAGAGACTTTCTATTTTTAAAGAGCATATTCTATCATTTTGAGAGTATCTATAAATTCAGAGAGTTAAAATTTTGAAGTACTCCAACAAACCCTTTATATTTAATATTTAATTTTACTACTCCCAAAAAATACTTATTATTTTTCTCTGTCTTTTATTTTAACTACTTTTTCTCTAAAATATTTTATTATTTTCCTACATTGAAAATTAATGTCTCGTTTGGGAGTGATTTTTCACCCCCAAAAAATTGATATTTTAACCATTATTTCATGATTCCAGCATTAAATTATAACTTCTTTTCTCACAGGTGGTTCCCACTTTTCTCCTAACGGTGAAAAAATCAAATTTTAAAATCACTCCCAAATGAGACCTAAAACACGTTAAATGCATTTAATTATAAATAGTAAGTTTGTAGGCGTAGTGTACATGCAACTCTTGTTTCCTAGCCTGTTGGGGCACATCCCGCGATTTACCTCCTTCACAAAGTTATAGGGACGTGACGGTGGAGGCCTTTAAGATTGAGATTCAACCTTTAATTATAAAGAGTAAGTTTGCTCTCCAAATTTGGAGAGTGAAACTCAATCCCTAAATTAAAATATTAATTAAAGACTCTTTTGAAACATGATTTTAACGATTGACTCTTTAAAATAAATAACGTCTCATATTTAAAAAGTCTTCTAGAGTGCTCTAAGTAACTAAAAAGTTGAAGATGAGTTATCCTAAAAAAATTAATGATAATTTTGTTATACTTGACAAAAATTAAAATATTAATTAAAGACTCTTTTGAAACATGATTTTAACGATTGACTCTTTAAAATAAATAACGTCTCATATTTAAAAAGTCTTCTAGAGTGCTCTAAGTAACTAAAAAGTTGAAGATGAGTTATCCTAAAAAAATTAATGATAATTTTGTTATACTTGACAAAATTTGATGATCAAAATGCAAAATTTATTTTATAAAAAGTATTTTCCTCTTTATATAGGGCGTGGCAGCGGAAAAAATAAAGAAAATTATTTAACAATGATGAAGAGTACAAAGGAAATGTTAGCTGAAAGAATAAAGGAGGATTATTTTTATTTTTAAACGCCAAAATCAGAAAGCTGAATTAAAATATTTACGCCCTACACTGTGCGTAAACTATAGTCTCTCCAAATGTAAATTTCCTCGGTCTACGATTTGGAGCGTGACATCACGCTCTCTTGAGCGATGATAATTGAGGGTATTTTCTTTTCTGAAAGGTGTGGGCGGTTTAGTGGGCGGTTTAGTGGGCATCAAGTCGCAAGGGGCTGCGGACAAATCCGCCTTCAATCGTCATTTCAATACCCATTTTTTTCCCTCTTAAATTTACTTATTATAAGTGTTTTTTTTATAAACTTTTCTTTTCAAGCGTTATTTTTTTAACGAGTTAAATAATTTTGATCTAAATTTAGAATTAAGCCCCCGCTTGCCCCTATTTTCTAAAAATAAAAATGGGTGGAATAGTATTTTTTTGAAAATAAATGGTTGAAAAAGAAAGAAAAATTTTCAATTTACGTGTAATATTATTTTATAAAAGATTGTGTAGTTGAAAATAGAAGAGAGAAAAATGAAATATAATTTAATGAAATTTAATGGAGGCCAAACGGGGCATAAAATATATATATATATGTGTGTGTGTGTGTGTGTGTGTGTGTGTGTGTGTGGACAGTGAAAAATATGTTGGGAATTCAAAAGATGAGGCATGCGTAGGAATGTAAACAAAGATGTAAAGAATGATGTATACGTTGCGTGATTTCTAAATTTATGCTACAATATTATTTTATAAAATATACTTTCATAAAATAAATAATTTGCTTTATTTCAATGAATTTCAGACTCTCTTACCTACTTTTCCATTTTTCTCAATATTTAAGGATAAATATGGTTTGATTTGATTTTTGCACTTCTGGTTACATTTAGTATCAATGACAATTCCCCAAGTTGATCAAACCTTCCATACAATGATAGTATTGAAACATTAGCCTCTCGGGGCATAACTAAGTGGTATAAAGGACATGAGTGAAATTATTTCACGTCTTGGTGACAGTTGCAAAGTGGGGCGTTCGATTCTTGAGACATGGAGTTGGACTCCTTATAAGCGCAATGTTCAGGCAGCTTTTGTTCCCTGGCCTATTAGGGCACATCTCGCGATTTATCTCCCTCACAAATCTCTAAGAGCGGGACGGTGGAGCCCTCAAGATTGGGGTTCAACCTTTTATTTTTTATTTTTTTTATATAGTATTGAAACATTAAATTCTTCTTATGAATAAACAAATTATGAAGTGTAAATTGTCGTTAAATTTTTTATTATTCTAAATGCTTATCAATTAATGTAAATTTGTATGAACTAATTTAACCGTTAGATTAACATCGAGATTCAACAGAAAAATTGAAATCGAACAAAGAATTAAATTTTATAGTTAAATCTTAAAACTAAAAGACCTAACCACAATCATTAGATCTCAATCTGTGCAAACGCTAATTCTAAATTTTAGTGCTGGATTGAAAAGTGTTTATAAACAATTTTATTTTTCAATATAATAAAAATAATTGTCCGAAATGCCTGAAAAAAAATGATTTAATATATATATATTTTAAATTACTTGCCAAACATATTATGCTTAATAAAGGGTTACAACAAAATCCCTATTTTTCTTTTATTTTTGAGAAGGATGCTAACCCCTATTTACCTTCAAACAAATTCGTCTGCGTTTATCTTTCTCGATTTCAACAAAAGGGGCAGAGGAATACTTTAATTCACCAGATCCTGTATTCAGATTGGATCTTTCCCCTTTTCATTGATCTCTCAATCTCCGGTTTCCCCAAAATCCTCACCTTCGATCGAACCTTCTCATTCTTGCAAATGGGTACGCCTCGATCCACTTCAATTTTTAAGTAATGTATCGGATAGATGTTACGACTAGCTAATTTAAATTATAAGAACGATTAATGTTGTGTTGCGGTTTTATTATGAACTTTAATCATTAGAGACGGCTAAAATTTAATTTATTTAACAACGCAATACGTTTCTTGTTTTGTGCTTTACTGCTTTTCAGTTATGGTTTCTTGTTTAAATGAGTCATATATCTTCGCTTTAAAATTTGGATTTGGATTTGGATTAGTCTTGTATAATTTGTATTTAGTTGATTTTTTTGATACAAATATGATTGATATCTGGTTTAGAACTCGAACTTCATTTTACTTCGCCTCTGCCTTCTGATTTTAACTGGGATTTGGAGTTCATGCACGATGCTCACAGTGAAAATTGAAATTTTTGCCTGAGATTATATAAATGAAGACCTGTTTAAATCTTGCAATGGTAATAAATGGTGGAGAACATAGAAATTAGGAATAGGCTTAGCTGAGCTTCTGACATTTCTCGATTCAGTTAAGTATTGTGATACTTTTTTTTTTTTTTTTTTTTTTTTTTTTTTTTTTTTTTTTTTTTTTTTTTTATTATTATTATTATTATTATTATTATTATTATTATTTTGTCGAAATCAAACATTTTTAAAATTTTCCACCTGGTTTGATCACTATCTATGTATTTCCAACAGTCATGATGTTTTTTTCCCTCGAGAATGTCTGAAAAATGTCTTTTCTTTGAAGGTTAATAAGTTATTTTTAATCATTACGTATATATATGAAATAACTTTTCATGCATTCTATATGATGAGACCTGTTACATGTATGCATTAGATCCCTTTCATGATGTAAAGGCTTCTGTCCAATTTTTGTGTTTGTTTATTGTTAATGCAATTCCTATACTTTCTGTCCAGATAAAAGTTCTTCAACTCACCTCATAGATGGGGATGGTACTTTCAATGTCTCTGGAATTGACAATTTCATGAAGGAAGTTAAACTTTCCGAATGTGGTCTTTCTTATGCCGTAGTCTCCATCATGGGTCCTCAAAGTAGTGGTATGAATTTGACTCTAAAAGATACTTCTTTATTTCTCTCATCAGTTTGGCATATGTTAATTTCAGCCTACTTGATTATTGGTTTTTGCACGAATCAAATGCCTCAATGACTCCATATAGCTTCTTTCATTTTTATTCCTTTGTTAATTCCTTTTCTTCCTATTTCAACTTTTGCTATTTAGCATCTCAAAATTCTGCTCATAAACATGGAGGTTATTATTTTCATATCAGTGTTTGAAAAGGCTATCTGGTGGAGGTGTTTTCCCTCCATGAGGTGAGGAGTAAGTCTCTAAATAAACCATAAATTAATTCAAATAATTGTGGAAATACAAATTTATACTTACAATAAACCATAAACCATCGGAAAATACCCTAATAGAACATATCTGCAAAATTAGAAGTCTAATTTACAACTAGAAACAAGAAAATGGATTAATAAATTAATAAATAAATAATTACATAACAATCTAGTAATCAATGAACAAGATCATTAATCCACTGCTAAAGCTACAAGTCTAAAACAAATGAAACAACTAACCAACTATTCAAAGGTTTAGTTGTAGAGTTAAGAGGTGTAGGACAAATGGACTCTTCACTTGTTTTTTTCTCTAATCTTCAATAATTTTAGAGTTGGATTGTGTTCTAAACATCCTTAAAAAGCCTACGAAATACTATCCTCAAAAGGTTGGGCAAGTAGAACATAAAAGTTTAGAAAGGGTTGCTTAAGGAGCGCATGCTTCAACCATAATGGTTGATGCCCCTGAGAGATGCATTTCAGTAAATAAAGATATAAGCATTGACCAAGGGCACTAGAAGCACATGCTAATGAACACCTGTCTATGAAATATATATTATTGTATTTGTGTTGGCCAGTGCTTTCCTGCATTAATTAATATGAAAAGTCTTCTATGATTTTGACAGGGAAGAGTACACTGTTAAATCACCTATTTCGTACTAATTTTAGGGAGATGGATGCTTTTAAGGGGAGGTGGGTGCTTCTCATATTTTCTGTCACTTATTTGCTAACTATTGTATTAATATAAACTGACGCCATATGAATGTCCACAGGTCCCAAACCACAAAAGGGATTTGGATGGCACAATGTGTTGGGATTGAACCTTGCACTCTTGTGATGGATTTAGAGGGCACTGATGGAAGAGAACGAGGAGAGGTACTATGTAAACACGTTTACATAATGACCTTATGTTTACGTTGCAATTTGTGCATTTATCGTTTGTTGTCATTGTTATAACTCGTGTTTGGGCATATAATTTCACAACTACATCTATGTCTGCAGTGGGCATTTTTTCTTTGTTAGGCCATTAATATTATGACATGCAGCTGCACTTAGATTTCATTTGGTTTTGGAACCATGTCTTTGCTGTCTCCTGTGTCATTTGAAATTGCTATTTAATTTACATTATTTTGTCGATTGGCGCTTCATTTTCTATCCTTCCATGTAGACCTCAGATTGCCCATCAACATAATTCTGGGACAAATTAAATTACGTGAGTTTCTGTCTCATGACTCACATCCTTGGACACACTATGATCATATTCCTTCGAGTGATCACTTTGAAATTACCTTTCTAGGATAAATGGAGTTTTATCTACGTTCCTTTGATGTCTGGTAATTCATTTATTATTGCATATGTTTTAGTATCATTGGACATTCTGGCTTTTGTAAAATTGCATGTTAGCTCTTAATTAAATTATTATATTATTAATGTCGCGTGTCAAAGTATGTGGATGCGGTGTTAGTTTCTCTTGTTCAATTCTAATTATTCTTTTCCTTTTCAGGATGATACTGCATTTGAAAAGCAGAGTGCTCTTTTTGCTCTTGCTGTTTCAGATATAGTGTTAATAAACATGTAAGATTATTTTGTTGCATTAAAAAATCTCTGATACAATTTACGAACTCTTTCGGGATTGTTAAGTTATGAATAGCTCCATTGAAAATATTCAGGTGGTGTCATGACATCGGTCGTGAGCAGGCTGCAAACAAGCCTCTCTTGAAAACTGTATTCCAGGTACATGACTCACCTGCTCTGTCCAAAAAAAGTAATTTGAGATTCAAATGTGTTACCATCTATCTTGTGATCAATAGGTTATGATGAGATTATTTAGTCCACGTAAAACAACGTTGTTGTTTGTGATACGTGATAAAACACGGGTACGTTTGACTCGCCTTTTTCTTCTGATGCTGTTCAATGTACTTCAAATACTTATTCTTCTAGTGCATTTGGCCCCGTCAAGTAACCTTTTCATATGCTGGAGAATTTTTGTTTCGTCTTGACATGTTATAGACTCCTTTGGAAAATCTGGAACCTGTTTTGAGGGAAGACATTCAGAAGGTATATTGTATCCCTGAATGGCTCTTGTTCTTATTCTATTCTATTTCCCATCTTCTCTCCCTCTCACCCTCTCTGCTTCCTCTTCTGAAGATATGGGATGCTGTTCCTAAGCCAGAAGCTCACAACGGAACTCCTCTAAGTGAATTTTTTAATGTAAGATGTCAATATTAAGTTAAATAAGCTACCTTATGTCCTTTTTATGTTCAAAAACTTCAATGAAACTTTTTATTAAATGATGGAATGGCAGGTTGAAGTTGTGGCTCTTTCTAGTTATGAAGAGAAGGAAGAACAATTTAGAGAGCAGGTTCGTGCATTTTGAATCCTTTCAAAATTATATTCACATTCTTCAAATGCCTGTCCTTGTCATACCTTGGTTCTTTCCCTCTGTTTATTTCTGGGTCGTTCACAGAAAGATGGATCTCTTTCAATAGTGTACTCAGGGATCTAAGATTTTATTTTTTGTTTTTGATGAAGGTGGCAAGTCTAAGACAACGATTCTTTCATTCTATTGCCCCTGGTGGACTTGCTGGAGATAGGCGGGCCGTCGTTCCTGCTTCAGGCTTTTCATTTAGTGCTCAACAGATTTGGAAGATCATTAAGGAGAACAAGGACCTCGACCTTCCTGCTCACAAGGTGATGATCTAAAAATCTGCTCATAAAGTCTCAAATAAACTAGTCAGGTAGTTTTTCATTGACATATCTCCCATATTTGTAGGTCATGGTTGCCACCGTACGTTGTGAAGAGATTTCTAATGAAAAGTTCTCTTCGTTTATTGGAAATGAGGTGCCTTTTTAAGTTTTTTTGTTTGATTCTACACTGAACTCATTTGAACTTAACATTGTAAAGCATCAAATAATCTGATACTTGTATATGTGTGTGGAATGCTCACCTGCACAGGAATGGCTTCAACTAGAAGAGATTGTTCAATCTCAGCCAGTGCCAGGGTTTGGGAGGAAACTCAGCTCAATTCTTGATGTTTGTTTATCAGAGTACGTGCATACATATCTGCATTTACATCCTTCTAGCACAAAATGATTGTGTTTGAATGTAATAATGCAGAAGATACGTGGCTACTTGAAGAATTTGGCAAGTCTCTGAAGAGGGCTTAGATTTGTGTAGCATGAACTAGTAAGGCAGATGATGCCGGTGTTTTAAGATCCCTGTACCTTGTAGTGCTGGAGCACCTGTTAGGATTATTATATATATATTTATTATTATTATTTTTTTTTAATATATATATATATTTTTTTTTCAATTGCTTAGAAACTAGGTATTGAGAGGACTACTAAAATATGGTCTATGATAAAATAGGTCAGTTAATTGTACTTAAATAACTAACACAAATGAAAAACTTAACAGTAGAATATAGATTGACTGTTTTGGGAGACCTGTCACTTTTTTTCGATAGTCCCCATAGGTGAAAATGTGTAACTTCTTTTTAGTTATTCTCTCCTCTCTGTCTCACTCGTTTATAATAGAAAATGGATAATTTTTTAGCACTTATTGGGCAAAAAATAAAATGTTTTAGTTTATTAGTGAGGAATTTTCCCTCTGTTGAAAAACATTGCAGACTGAGTTTGTATTGATTGTTTGAATAATTAACACAAATGAAAAACTTAACAGTAGAATATAGATTGACTGTTTTGGGAGACCTGTCACTTTTTTTTGATAGTCCCCATAGGTGAAAATGTGTAACTTCTTTTTAGTTATTCCCCCCTCTCTGTCTCACTCATTTATAATAGAAGATGGATAATTTTTTAGCACTTATTGGGGAAAAAAATAAAATGTTTTAGTTTATTAGTGAGGAATTTTCCCTCTGTTGAAAAACATTGCAGACTGAGTTTGTATTGATTGTTTGATTCACCATGCCTTTAAGGATATCTTCTGTCTCTGAGTTGCTAAGATCTTCTCATATACGTTTTTCCTTTTCTGTTATAGGTATGACTTAGAAGCCACATATTTTGATGAAGGTGTGAGATCTTCAAAGAGGAAACAGCTGGAAGAGAAGTTGTTGCAAGTAATATTCCATGATGATTCCTACGTGCTTGCTATCACGTCTAATTATGCTACATTCCTGGATAAATATAAGTAGAAAGGGTAGTGGAATTTTGTGGATCTGATGGCTGCATTAATTTATTTTTGTCTCTAATAAAAAAAAGTTCTATGTTGTTAAAATTCTCTATATATATATATATGCTGGGAGTAAACTGGAATTTTAATTCTGCCTTTACCTCAAAATTGGTAGTACGTGTCTGACATGCTTGGCTATTTCATACAATAAACTTGATGATTCAAGGGCTGAAGTTTATGAATAAAAGTTTTATCGTCACGCCATTTATCTTTTTAATTGATTTTTTTCTTCTCATGGTTTATCTGTTTTTTTTTCTCATGGGGCTATATTAGCTTGTCCAACCAGCTTACCAATTCATGTTGGGTCATATACGCTCTGGAAACTTGGATAGATTTAAAAAAGCATTTGATAATGCTTTGAATGAAGGGAAAGGATTTGCTTTCGCTGCTCGTGATTGCATCAAGTATTTTATGTCACAATTTGACGAAGAATCTGCGGGTACAGTAACTGGCCTGGGCTTTTGGTGTTTGTGCATTGTGATAGCATTGTATCCCGATGCAGTTAATTTTTACCTAGGAAGTGAAGCTTTTAAAATTTTGTTTTGCCACAAACATGGAAAATTTCTTTTTATTGTTATTTATTCTTCGTGTGAAAATTAGCTATAATTTGTGACATTTTATCGCGTCAATGGTCTTATAAAATTTCTTACCGTGTTACAAGGGAGCCGAATTTAAGGTTCAGTGGCTGACTAGTTGCAGTGAGATGAAACCATAGAAATTAAGGTCCTGTCAATGTTTGGCTTTTGAGGATCTTTGTTACTTTGCAGATACGAACATTGACCTGGCAAAATGGGATGCTTCTAGAGTAAGAGAGAAGCTCCAGCGTGATATAGATGCACATGTTGCTGCAGTTCGTGCTGCCAAGCTGTCTGAACTCACAACAGTGTATGAGGTATGAACATGACCTTGGGCATATTTTTAAGCACGGGTTAAAAGATATGTTATTGCAATTTTGATCAAAGAAAAAGTGAACTTAGTTTGTGAAAGGATATGTGAATATGATGGATTATCTTAATTTCCTAATGTTACACAATTGAACTCACACTAGAAAAAGGAGCTGGTTAAGCAATTGTGACTAGAAAAAGCTCTCTCACTTGCTAGCTTCCAATCTATCTCACTTCTTATTTCCTACCATTTGGAAGACTCCTCTAATGCCAATAGGAAGAAGGCAACTAGATGCCCTCAGGAATCACACTTTCAACCTCACTTGCATTTCACCTAAAACCCATAAGACTGCTACACTACGTTGTACTGCTTTTTGGTTATAATTACGGGTGCAAGAATTTTATTGTTTGATTTTATTCTTTGTTACCATGTGTTATCTAGCCACTAATGAGGTGCATGCACAGGCAAAATTGAACGAGGCATTATCGGGACCTGTTGAGGCTCTATTAGATGGAGCCAGCGATGATACATGGCCTGCAATAAGAAAACTTCTCCGGCGAGAAACTGAAACAGCTGTTGCTGAGTTTGCCAGTGCACTTTCTGGTTTCGAAATGGATGAAGAGACAAGGGAGAAAATGATTTTGAGATTGAAGGATCGCGCAAGGGGATTGGTTGAAGCAAAAGCAAAAGAAGAGGCTGGGAGGGTTTTGATTCGCATGAAGGACAGGTGCTTGCTATGTGTTATATATTCATATTATGAGTTCTATTATTTGCAAGATTGATGTTCTGTTTTTCTGCTTTGTACGCTTGGGAACTGACCAGGCAATTATTCACAGGTTTTCAACATTATTTAGCCACGATTCTGACTCAATGCCGCGGGTCTGGACTGGAAAAGAAGATATAAGAGCAATCACCAAATCCGCTCGCTCTTCTGTATGGCATGTTCTATGAATGTCTATTGGGATATTTGTTGTGGATATCTCTGTAATTGTTTTTTATTTTTTTCTCTAGTCATTGAAGTTGCTATCTGTCATGGCTGCAATTCGTCTGGATGACAATGCTGATGCTATTGAGAATACACTTTCCCTGGCTCTTGTTGACCCCAAAGCTGCTGCTTCAACAAATAAGGGAACTTCTGTGGACCCTCTTGCCTCCAGTACTTGGGAGGAGGTAATCATTTTAGTTGCTGAATTGTTATTTTTTTGAAGTCAGCGACTTCATATTTCAACTTTAGTTCGTTAAAAGTTGATGTATAGTTGTGAATTTTATTTATTTATTTTCTGAAAAGATATAGTTGTGAATTTTGATGTCTCATTCACTAAAATACACAAATTTCCTTGGAAGATTATATGACCACTTCATTTCTGTCGAACTTTTTACTCGTACAATAGAAGCCTAATTAATTTCGGTGCATTTCTATGGTTATGCTTTTTAACGCTTCTTTTCTCACAATCTAGTACTTGAAACTTTGTATTATGTACTTGCAATTCTTGGCCTTAGATGCTTGTTCCTTGCGTAATCTATCCAAAATGCACCTAATACTTGTTTTGTTGAATTTTCTTTGCACACAGGTTCCAGCATCAAAAACCTTGATAACACCGGTCCAGTGTAAATCTTTGTGGAGGCAATTTAGAACAGAGACCGAGTATACTGTTACTCAAGCCATTGCTGCTCAGGCATGGACCTTCCCATATAATGCTTCTGAATATCTTAGTCTATTTCATCGAATCTTAATTTCCATTTGTATTCATGTTTATGCGTCATTGTTATTTTACATGGCAATCTTTATTATAGATCTATTATATGCTAATTAAGCAAATGATTGCTGATTTTGCTTGTTTCTTGACTTCCAGGAGGCTAGCCGGCGAAATAACAACTGGTTACCACCTCCATGGGCAATCGTTGCATTGGTTGTCTTAGGTTTCAATGAATTTATGACACTATTGAGGTAATTCCTTTTTTATTTTTGTGGGAGGGGAAGGGTTGGTTGGTCATACCTGATACTCTGGCCTGAGATTTTCCTCAGAGGCTATTTACTCATGTTGTGTTCTCTTTTGGCAGAAATCCGTTGTATTTGGGTGTTATTTTTGTTGCTTTTCTTCTTATTAAAGCACTTTGGGTGCAATTAGATATCACGGGTGAATTCCGCCATGGAGCTGTAAGTTTACTACTTAAATATATTACTATATTTCTTTTATACTTCATATTAGTTGGAATCCAAGCGATTAAGGAATCTCTAGAGTGATCAATTGAAACTATGGTGTTCAAGTTCTGATATCTTTTCTGCATGCCCACAGCTTCCAGGAATTCTATCTATATCCACCAAATTACTTCCTACTGTTATGAACCTTCTTAGAAAACTAGCAGAGGAGGGCCAAAGACCTGCACACACCGATCCTCAACGTAACCCTCCTCTTACAGCACAGAGCTTCCAAAGTGGCACAAATAATTATAGTGGTATTTCATCGAGTGCTTCTTCAGAGGTGACTTCTGACAATGGAACCAAACACTCCAAACCTCCGGCACATCAATAAATATATCTTGGCAGGGCATCTTCTTTCTGTTCGATACCAATTTTGTGGTCATTTCTGAAGATTATGCTGTGCGGCTTTAGATCAGCGTTCAACTTGAAGCTGCGAAGAACAAACTGTAGGCACATTACTTTTCGTGTAGGTATCGTGTATATTGGGGGCCATGGCTTTTCACAAAAATCGCCCCACTAATATGTATAATTTTATGACCTTTTCTCATATTTATCCACGATTTAGATGATTGTATTTCTTGATTGTGTGGCCTTCATCTTGGCCTCGGTTGTTATTTATTTTCTGGTTTGCATTCAATTTTGCATGATGAGAAGCAAAATTCTATATTTGGGATTGGAGAATCTTTTTGTATTTTAATGAGATATGTTTCTTATTTGAATTGAAAATTGGCAAATATGTTTCACTTTTGCGGAAAATATGAGATCTTGAAACGGTTTCGAGGCATGACACCAAGCTGGTACCATTGTATTTGTTTGTGAAGAATAATTAAGCTGTTTTGCTAGAATTTGGTGTCCACCCGTTTGACAGAAGCAATTTAGGCGAGTTTTCATTGGTGCAAAACTGTTGTGTTTTTCAAACAGGTGAATGATAGAGTGTCGTGTGAAATTCGGTCAAAGAATGTATCAAAATTGTCTGGCAATGAAGCAAAACTGTATGAAGAAACTTGCCTATGTAAACAAGTTGATCGAGATAACCCCAGATATGGCTCATTTTTACATCACTAGTCTCATATGGGGAAAGGTAGGTGCTTGTGAGCCAACTGGAAGAAGAAAAAATAAATAAATAAATTTAGATTTACGATAGTATTGAAGGGGAAAAATATGCTTCTTTTTTTGTGTGGATTAAATCAAATTTTTAGTAGATTTTTATACAAATGGATGAATTATCTAGTTGAAAAGTTATTGAATTGAATAAGACGTGTGGTTAAAATTAAATTAAATTTGAATTTTCATCAAGCAAGTACTCAGGTCCATCCATCTAAATTCTACGCCCATTATTTTGACATAAAGGCTAGGGTCATTATTGAATGGGAAGTAGTTAAGTACCACCAAACTTTGACTGAATTTGGTTACATTTAAATTAATTGTACAATCTGTTAACATAATCTTTTTTGGATTAATTGATTAAAATATAAGTAAATGTTAATAATTAACTATAACCATAAATGAGATCCATAATTTTTTTTCCCACATTCTATCGACTTCTATAAAAATTTATTAAAAAATGAGGAGATAAACAGATATTCAATTTAAAGTGAGTGAGCAGAATGCCATACTCAATCTCAAAGATATGTATAGAATTTTGCGGAAAGCTGTACATCTAATTCGATTAAGGTCCGAATAATCAGAAATCTTATCTTTTTTTCCTTTTTTCTTGTTTTACCATAAAATACGAACTAAAGAGTTTTTAAGGAAATGCTATGGTAACAGAGTGGGTGACATGCACCTTGACAGAAGGCCCACTTATAGGGGTGGGGCCCACGTTTTAAATGCGGGCCCCACCCCTGTAAATGGGTCTTCTGTCATGCACCCACTGTCTTTTGAGCATTTCCCGAGTTTTTTTTTTTATCTAAATCAAACAAGGGCTAGACCTACCTCAATCGGTTGGGAGAACAATGTCCAGCTCAAATGGTATGAGCAAAGTTTTACCAAGTCGGTGATATGTTTGTACTATTCGATTTAAAATGAGCGGTGCTATATGAACAGGATTCACGTGGGCCTTCTTGGCCACATCTAAACTCCCAAAATTTCTTTAAATTTTATAATTTTCAGTAAAAAGTAGGAAGTTAGGACAGGTAAGCACGACAACTATTTGCGGCTTCTAGTCAATGGCCTCAGACTATTGCTATGCAACCACATCAATTAAGGACCTCAGTCATGTCATATTTCTTTATCAACAAAATTTTCGGCTCTCTTTTATTTTTTTATTTTTAATTTCCCCATGTTTTAGAAATTTGCAATCTGTCTTCTAAATTTTAATTTTTGGTGCACGTTTGTCTCTAGAAATTATCAATTGTTTTGTCAAATGGTCACATTTGATCTAATAAGTACTTCTGTTTAATTTATGTTAAGCATCAACGACATTGCAAATCAATTAATTGGTGAACAAATCATGATAGGTCCAGAAATTAATTAATGTATTATGTTATTAATACTTAATATAAATTAAACATCGATGTGTATATTTTGTTAATTTAAAGACTTGTTTAGGAGGATTTTTTTTTTCTTTTTTTTATGTCAACTTAAATGGCACAATACTTAAAAAATAATGGGCACAAAGATTATAAACATATTGCCTTGTTTGAGCCCCATTTTAGGGGAAAGAATGAATTTTTGAATAGTGTATTGATAAGAAATGTGTAATTAAAAAATAAGGAAAAATTTTGGATTTGCATGTAATATTATTTTATTGAAAAATGTGTGGTCGAAATCATGTCAAAATACTGTTGAAAATACATTTTTTCAAAAAAAAAAAAAAAAAAAAAAAGGGCTCAAACAAGGGTAATTATATTGACATTTTTAAAATTTTGACATTCTAATTGTATAATTTTGAAGAGTATTCAAAATCTCACTACCCTTCTTGAATCACATACATATTGAAGGACTTTTCGCCCTCAGAGCGCATCTCCAAGTGATAAAAGAGGAGGGTGGAGAAATCCAGCTTTGCTTGATACTGCTGCGTCAAGGGTTCGAATCCTAAAATATGGATTTGGCTCTTGGATAAGTGCAGTGTACAAGCAGCCTTCCACCCTGTACCTTTGAAGGCATAACCTGCGATTTACCTCCCTCACGATACTCCAGGACAGGAGCGATGGGGGACCCTTAAAATTGGGGTTCAACCTTTTTTTTCATATTGAAGGACTTTTCAGAAACTATATTTATTTATTCTGTTGACAAACATTAAAATGGCAACCTGAAAAGCTGCATGACTTTTCACAAACTAATTATTTATTAACAATTTAATTCTTAATTAAGATTAAAGCAATCATGTGAACAATGTGTATATATAGAGAGAAGAAGGTAGCCACAGCCATTTCAAGGAACTGTTCTCCGTCTGTCCCAATTTCAATGGCTTTGATTGGCGCTGCAATTTTCAAGTTTCTTTTCTCTTCACTTCTATGGATCATCACGCTGCATATTTCCTTCACTAAAGGTTTTTCTTTTCACCCTTTTCTTCTATTTCGATGTTTTCCTCGAAAGTTATTATCTTCTCTCTTAACGTAAGTGTAATTTAAATACAGGCAAAGAGAATTATGGGCAATACCGGTATCCATTCATCAAGCCCGCAAGCTCATTCTCTCCGCTGCCGTCCTCCTCCTTGAACGGAGGAGATAAACCCTACGACTACATTATAGTAGGCGGAGGAACTGCCGGATGCCCCCTGGCCGCCACCCTATCGCAAAACTTCAGTGTGCTATTACTGGAAAGAGGCGGAACGCCTTTTGCAAACCCGAATGTCACCTTCATGCGGAATTTCCACATCTCGTTGGCTGACACTTCACCGTCTTCTGCGTCACAGATGTTCATTTCCACCGATGGAGTCATTAATTCCAGAGCTAGAATCTTGGGCGGTGCCACTTCCATTAATGCTGGCTTTTACACCAGAGCAAGTTCAAGGTACAACATTTTGATAGGTGTCCCACTTCTATACTCCTTTAACTTCTTTGTTAATTCTTTTCTATTTTTTTCAACATATGTACATTGCTATCTTTTAATATTTTCTTGTTTAAGAAAAAAAAAAGGTTTTTAAGAAGTTCTAAGAATTGAGTCTTTTTGAAGTTTCTCAATTTCTCAATAATATTTGGTAACTACCCTTCTTAAGTTTTGGCAAATGCAAGAAATATTTTGACTCTTGGACCATTTGTTTGTTAAAATTTGCTTTTCTTGAAATTAATAAGCAACTTTTAAGTCTAATTAAGGGTTTTGCTAGAGTGAGAGGGCCATGTGGCCATGAATGAATAGCAAAACCCTACAATTAAATAGGTAGTATAAGTGATTAATATTTATAACTATTATCTAGACTCTAGTTTGGTATGCTAAACTCCATTGGAGGCTTTTAGTTTTAGGTTGTTTTGAAAATTAACTTGAAGTGTGCACATTTTGAAGTAATATGAACCTCACAACACATTTCTAGGTTGCTAATTAATAAATTAAGTTTTGAAAGATAAATGATCTTTTGTCATTTGTTGAAATTTAGCATCTATTTGGTAAGGATTATAATTATATTTTTAGCAGATTTGGATAAAAGTTAATGAAATATGTGTTTAAAAGTAGTGGATTCCATAAAATATGAGGTTAAAATTAACTTAAATTAAAATCTGAATTTTAGTTTAACGTGGGCTTGATTTTATTATTGAAATGTAAACAATAGTGTATATTTGTTATAAATTAAAAAGAAAACTTAGTTTAATGCTAGAGAGTATATTAATTTATTGATTAAACATGATCACGCATGAATTCAATTTTCAATTTCCTACTTGATGAGCAAAATAATTAATTGAAGACGAAAATTTTGGTCAACATTTATGACAATGTAACATGGTGGCACACACCAACATTACTTTTTGCCATTATTATTAATATTATGCATATAAAAGGTCTTCGAATAAATGTCTTTTCAAGTCATTATTTTAATTCAACTAACCATAGTGCAGAATTTCAGAAAAAAGAGAAAAAATTTTGTATATTGGATGTAATTAAACTTTACATATTATATTTTACAAATTTACATTTTACATAATACTATTTGCTAAAAAATAGTCCAAACTAAAATTACCAATCACTCATTATATATTATGTTATATAACATTTAGCATACTACTTTTTAATTATTGATTTTTATTAAACATTTTTTCTTTAAAGAATTTTTTTTTTATATAGGATTTATTATCTTCTTGTCAATAAAAATTAATAAAATATTAGAAAATTTAGAAAATTATTATTTGACTCTTTCCACATTATTAAGAATAATTCTAAAAAGCTTTCTTATAAACAAAAATATTTGCATGAATAGAAATTAAAAACTATCGATTAAAATAAGTTTCAATTTTAGTTGTTATTTGGTAATATAAATTATTATTTATTTATTAAGCTGGATTAATTTTTGAGACTTCAAAATTGTTAAGAATGCACGTGGAGATCTATTTCGGATTCTTTTTATTTTCTTAGAGAAAAGTTTCATGTATATAAAATTTGTGTTAAAAAATTTTGTAACTAATACACAAACATAGTGAAATGATTCGACTAAAATTTAATTTATGGAATGAGAAATGAATGAGAAAGAAATTTTTATATAGGAATGAAATAGTATACGAGTTTTTGGAGAATAAATAAATAGTGAAAAATTTTGGTATGTAAAGTATTGCATAAAAATAGTGTGAATTTTTATTTTCATTTATGAATATTGAGGTATATTTAATTATTTTCTACGGAGAATTTGTATTTGCAGCAATTTTTTTGTACCATATTGTGAAATTTGTGCAAAGTGTGAGATTTGGACGAGATTTGCACTTCATTTTTAGTTTTTTTACTATCGATCCAACTCATCATAAAAAAATTTGGACGAGATTTGCAATTGAGTTGACAGTAAATTGAAAAACACAAATGAACCATAGATCTCCATCCCATTTATTTAGGTGACAAAAGAGATGAAAAAACATACGATGATAATAAAATTAAAAGCTAGGGCATTTATGATTTTAAAATTTTGATGGGGTCCTACTCGCTTTATTGTTTTCTTTTCATTGCACAAATTGAACTCTAACTACAACATTATAACCACTCAAGTGCAAGAGCAATCAATTCGTATTCTTAAAAAGGTTCTTTTTTCTCATTGTTAATTTATATCATTTTAGTGCATGTTTGACAGGAATTCTACTTTTACTTATAATTCTCATAAAAGAATTTTTTTTAGGATGCTACTTTGATTGTTGTTTGAAGACTAAATTCTATAAGAGCTTCCTCTTCTATAAAAAAGCTAAATAAAATGAAGCAATTTTATAAAATTAATCGAATGAATTTAAAAGTAATCTCAAAAACTCATTTTAATTTCTCAAAAGCCCTGTAAAAAACTTTGTTCAAATACCAGACCTCTAGTAAACAAATTTGAAGCACAGGCAAGCGTGTTGAAACTATTTAAATAAATGCATTTGATCCTTTCGTGACAGCTATAGCGTGTATTATTAATGCTGGAAATTTGTGATTTGCAGTTTCATTAGAAATGTAGGATGGGATTCAAAGCTAGTGCAGGAGTCCTACTCTTGGATTGAGAGGCAAATTGTTCATAGACCAGTGCTTCGGCCATGGCAGAGAGCCGTAAGGGACGGTCTTTTAGAAATTGGGATCTCACCTTTCAATGGATTTACCTATGGTCACAAATATGGAACCAAAGTTGGTGGGACTATTTTTGACAGGTTCGGCCGCCGCCACACTGCGGCGGAGCTTCTTGCCTCAGCAAATCCTAAAAAGATTCATGTTTTAGTACATGCAACAGTTCTGAAAATTGTTTTTGATACAACAGGTAACTTGAAGTGCCGATACAAACTTGTTTAGAATAGGACACACATGGACTCGAAAACTCCAAACAACAATGTTGTCGAGCTCTGCATATCAAACATGCATTTACTGACAATATCATGGTATTTGTGCATTGCCAATTATAGGTAAAACACCAAGGGCAGTTGGGGTTATCTTCAAAGACGAAAATGGGAAGCAACACGTAGCATTTATTTCAAAGGGGCCGAGAAGTGAAGTTATCGTGTCTTCTGGAGCAATTGGCAGCCCTCAGCTGCTGCTACATAGTGGCATCGGCCCGAAGACAGACCTTGAAAAGTGGAAAATACCTGTGGTTCTCGACAATGAGTTTGTTGGAAAGGACATGTCTGATAATCCCATGAACAGTATTTTTGTTCCCGCTAATAGGCCTGTCCAGCAATCTTTGATTCAAACTGTAGGGATTACCAAGTTGGGAGTGTATATTGAAGCTAGCAGTGGATTTGGTCAGTCCTCAGACAGCATTCATTGGGACCATGGAATTGTTTCAGCTGAGGTTAGTAACATGTTAGTTTTCCGAGATTCGTGAATTTATAACTCACAATGCAGCAAACCAAGTCTTGTTCTCGATAGATTTGAGGCCAATTATTGCCTTCAGAGTAGGGAATAATGTGTAATCTTTAACAGTATTTGTTGTGTAAACAGATAGGGCAGCTGTCTACCATTCCTCCAAAGCAAAGGAAATATGAAGCAATTCAATCCTACAGGAAAAGGAAGAAAAACCTTCCACATGAAGCATTTATGGGAGGTTTCGTTCTAGAAAAGATTGCTAATCCCCTGTCAAAAGGCCAAATTAGCCTTCTCAACACAAATATTGATGATAACCCTTTAATCACTTTCAATTACTTCAGCCATCCATCTGATTTACAACGATGTGTGGATGGTATACGTGTTGTGGAGAAGATTTTGAGGTCGAAACATTTCACTAATTTCTCAAAGTGTGACAAGAAAACAGTCGAGAAGTTGTTGAATATGAGCATTCATGCTAATGTTAATCTTATACCCAAGCATATTAATGACACAAAATCCTTGGAGCAGTTCTGTAAAGACACTGTTATCACAATTTGGCACTACCATGGGGGCTGCCATACGGATAAGGTGGTGAACCGTGACTACAAGGTTTTTGGAGTTGAAAAACTCCGTGTTATTGATGGTTCAACGTTCACTGATTCTCCAGGGACAAACCCTCAAGCAACTGTGTTGATGCTCGGCAGGTGTGATCCTAATAACCTTTTTTGTGTTAAGAAATTAGAACCGAACGCAGTAGTATACGCACAATATTGAAAGAATATGAAATTTTGTATTAACATTTATGTCTACGAATTACAAAGAGAATAAACAGATAATTATAAAAGTGGAAGTTTTTTATTGGCATGCCTAAATGCAGGTACATGGGAGTGAAGATATTAAGAGAGAGATTAGGCCGAGAAACTGGAGATAATGAATCAGCATTCATCGGAGATTAGAACATGATCGGCTTGTATATGTAGAGGTATTCTTGCCATTTGAAAAATGGGAAATCTGTAATTTCCATTCTGTCTGCGTCAACTTTAGATTACTGGTAAGGGATGTTTGATATACTGAATTAGATAATGGTGGATAGGATTAAAGAAGTCATACTCTACTCTAGTGTCTCCTGTCTAATGTTGTGTACCAAATATTTCTCTATCTATAATATCATCCTTATTCATCCAGTATGCGTATTTCTGGCTCAAATTTTATTTGCCATTATGAGAGGTTCACTCTATAACGTGTACACAAACACCATGGATGAGAATCATGAGATGTTTGTCACTAACAGAGTCTTTAAACATCCAATGTTTTGAGTTTACTATGTTTCAGAAGGTTATTTTGTTTGAATCTCAGTAGTCAGTAGCCAGTACCATGATTTCTTCAAAGGGGTTAAATTGAATATCCTTCTAAAAGACTTAGAATCACGTCCTTCATGTCTGCCTGATACACTGTTTAAATCTACTGTTGATAACACTATCTTTGTATCAAAAATGAGCCGTGCTAGGCTTACAGAACCAGGGTGCTGGCAGACCACACACATATATGGGGCCTGCATAATTTTTTTTGTGGAGCCCTGTAAATGCCCTGTCATCGAAAATTGAACCCCATCCAGGAAATGGGTAACTACTCTCTAAATCTGCTGCGAGCTCATTTGATATTCTACTGTGCTTATTTTCTATTTATCAATGGAGAAATCCTCTTGGCTGCAACTTCTTGACAAGGGTTCTCGTGTTGCATCATCTTCACTACACCCACAAGCTTCAGGGCTTGAAAAACTTCGCCAATAAACGGACGATGAGATACTTCTGGTTGCGCACACATTAATGCGACTTGTGCAACTTCGAAAATGCTGTTTGAGGGAACATTTTACTTTCTATATATCAAAGGGTTGTTTTGAAATGAATGAACAAATAAGATAGAGTTTAATCTGCAAGAGCGTGATTTAACACAATAATATATAGAAATATTTATGGTATATGATAATATGAACCATAAAGAAAGCAGGAAAAGAAGAAGAAGAATATTCGAGGCAAGTGAAATGTCACTCTTTCCTTAAGACAATATTGTCCTGCAACAGTGCTCACAGATTACGGTACTTGTCTCTTAAAATACAACAGATAAAACTTGTGCTAGAAGCACTTCAAACCACAAGGTCCAACGAACTTTTTGACAGAATTATCCTCTCTATATGGAAGATAGTTTTGGATGATTTTGCAAGAGATTCAATGCAATGCTCAATGCAAAAGTGATATATGATGCATTATGGACGTCTAAAGGGTCCTTATACACAGAGACGGATTTGTGGGGGGGGGGGGGCCCAGCNNGTGGGGGGGGGGGGGGGGGGGGGGGGGGGGCCCCCCCCCCCCCCCCCCCTTTTTAAGGTTTTTTTTTTTGGTAAAAAATTAATTTTTTATGTGTAAAATTTTTTTTTCCACGTAGTAGTTCGATTTGAAATTTTGTAGCCTGATCTTGGATCCAATCCTAGATCCGTCCCTGCTTATACAGGATGAGTGGTTGCGGGTGAAATGATGCATGCCAAGCTTGGAAACTTTATAACAGAAGCATCACTTGTTGTCGCTGACCTTTCACTCTAACGCCAGTGTCAAAATATTTACAGAAACTCCTCACTCGCTTGTCACTCAAGCGATAGGCGAGCGACGGAGTTAGGCGTTTTTCCATCCAATTTTCCTCTATTTTTTCTTCCAACTATGGATCACAATTTCTCATTCATTCGAAATTAGTTTTTAGATTCCAATATACCACGACGATCTATTTGAAGTTAGTCTATTTACATTAGTAATTTGACTATTGGATCAAATCCGAATCTTTGGCCAAAATTGACACGAAAGTCACTTTCTCAACTTTTATGCTTAACCAATTCTCAATTTTAAACCAATGTCCAACACTGGATCGATGATCATTTCCAAATCTTCCATGGTAACGAGGAGTAGACGAGCCCAAGCAATAAGATTTTCTTGACCGGGTGGCTGTGACAAATCCACAGGCTTTCGTACGGTTGGGAGCTCGAGGAGAACCACAGGTCTACAACATAGCTGTAAACGTTGCTTTTAACCAGTAGATGGCCAGTCATCACGTGTTCTGGAGCTAACTAACTGTGAGAAGTAAAATTTTCCGACCAAGAATTAGATTAAATGGAGAAACCATTTTCTAGGAATACAAAAAACATATAAGACGGCACAAATTCGTAATATCGTAATGAATTTCTCCATAATCAACGTTCCCATGACATTTTGGGTTGAGATATGTTTGTTTCCCTTTTTCATTGCCATCCTAGCCAACCCAAAATCTGAAACTTTAGGTGTAAAGTCATGTTGGCATCTCCAATGATGGCATAAAATAGATCTCCAAAGTGATCGAAAACCTTTACAATGGAGAGATGCAAAGGAGATGTAAATTACATTTTAGCAAAAAATGGAAAGAAAAAAATAAAATAAAATAAA
>NC_036238.1:28077665-28084294 GCF_002742605.1 Olea europaea var. sylvestris
TAGATTAAAGCCGGTTGGATTGGTTGTTGTTAGAGAAATGTACGTTGGTCTGAGCCCAAAAAAAAAACACCAATTTGAAGATCCTTGGAGAAAGCTTCCACAACAATTTCTCATGTGTTACTCATGCTTGGAGGAAGAAGCCCTTCTATTAAATCAATTGGAGGAAGGATTACTACTAGGTAGTGGTGATGTAGCTCTTATTAGTTCGAACCGGTGTCAGTAGCTATAAACTCTTCTTCTCAATGGGAATCATAGTCCTATAGTACCCAAGTCACTGGACTTGCCTTTCTCGCTTGAATTAACTTCCTAAATCTTTTCCTACTCATTGACTTGGTAGAACCTAGGGATATCAACAAGTCGAACCGAGCCCGTGCCTAAAACTTTTGACTCGAGCTCGACTCGGTTAAAATGGTCAAGCTTTTTTATGAGCCCGAGCCGAGTTGGGCAAGCTCTTTTTTTTTTCTTTTTTTTTTTTTTCTTTCTGGCTGCCTTGGCTCGTTTTTTTTTTCCCTCGTTCCCTTAAAAGGTAGAATTTGCTGCCTCCTTTTTTTATTTAAATTAAAGGCTCGCGGGTCAGCTCGGGCTCGACCTGTGTCCCCAAAATGGGGCTTGGCCCAAGCCACGAACTGGGCCAGCTCGAGCTTTTTTCGAGCCGGACAACAGGTCGCCCGAGCTGTTGAGCCTTTTTGACACCCCTATTTCAAATAGGATAATTCATGAAGAAAGAGCTTCTATATTAGATGATAAATTGTACAAAATACAAATAAAGAAAGCAATCTACTCATGTCCAGGCACAATAGTAATACCCTCCATAGAATAACGAACTTTGTTATTTTTGAAACTAGACCAAGTTCTTGCTTACAACTTGCCATTATTAGACAATTTCATTTCCGTTCTTATTGAGTACACATAGAATCGTGCTCAATTTGCTTCGATGGCTCTAACTGCCAAAACTATTCATACGATCTATAACATGTACGATAAGGCTTGAAGACAAAAGACTTGAGGTGAAAGCCCTGAACTTAAAGACAAAAACATAAGCCATTTGCTTCCAACTTGTACTTTGACTTATTATGAGGGACTAGGCTATCATGGAGAGAAGAGGTTTGGTTATGCTCTATAACTGGCTTCTCAGGTAAGGGTCAAGTTACTCACTTCATACATATATGGACTCAAAGAAAAGTCTTCGTCACATATATGCTGTTAGGTAGATAGGATGGGAGGTCTCACATGAGCTGTATTCACGAAATGAAATAACTTGATTGAACTCTACTTATTGAACGAGTTAGGGAACCTAATCTATTCTCTCTTATAAGACCGATTGACTTCTAAAAAACAAGAGCTAGAATGGAGGGTCAAGCTCATTTCTCAGCCTTCTTTCCTTAGCTATAGAAAGAATTATCCTCCCTCTTTTTTATTTTCTCATTCTAAAGCTTGAAAGCTAAACTACTAACCTTGCCTTGAGGAACCTATTAGGCGTAAGGATACTGACTTATTTGACGTATCCTTCCCTCCCTCATCCATAAGCCCAGAGAGAAAAGAATGATAAGCATAGGTCTAGCCTATGATGGTTGCAAATAGTGGTATTTAATGATATTAGATGAGTAGCACAATGTACTCGTGTTTTGTGATTGTGGTGGTCACGACAAACAACAATGTAGAGTGATTTTGGATGATTAACATAATCTGTTACTCATGTTTTGTAGTTGTAGTGTCGACATACATTTAACACATATGCTACCCTAACATGTAGCTCGTAAAAAAATACTGATTTTTAGTGAAAATTAAATATTAATTTTTTTAAAGATAAGGTATACTTAGAAAAATTATAAAGGGAGGTAAATGTGAAATATTAATTTGCAATGAGAAAAGGTATTTTATATATTTGTAAGACAAAGTACAGTGTTAAAGATCATCCAAGGCCCAATTCGAATATGGGCCTAGTTATGGATCTAATATGGAACCCATTTTAATTAGGACTGGAGAAATGATATTTCAAAAGGGAAGAGTTCATAAATCAGGTGTTAACTATGTCCAATTCAAAATCCATATTATAAGTTTCTTTAGTGCAAAAATCAGGTTTTAGCTAATTAATTAAAAATATTTATTAAATAATGATAATAAAGCCACAATTATACTATTCATGGTCACATATTTACAATTATAGATCACATATTTTATTTATCAGTCACATATCATCAAATTAATTGATTATAGATTTTTTCGAGGTCACAAATCACAATTTTGATAAGTTACAGATTATGTCGAGGTCACAGATGAAAAAATTATAGGTCACAAATCCAAAAAATTATAATCACGGGTCACATATTTTCAAATTTGATAATCACATATTACATTTTTTTAGTCACATATGATCAAATTTTAAGGTCACGGATCAAATAGCCGATCACCACTAACTCCACTGCCACCACCGTCACTTGTAACCACCATTACCCCCGTCGCTACCGCCAACACGAACTTCAACAAAATCAACGCAACCAGATCCACCCCCCCACCAAAAAAAAAAAAAAAAAAAAAAAACCACCATCGTTGTCTGAACCACACCATTGCCGCCTCTAGATCCACCACCAACACTGTCACCGCCTAAAATACGAATATCACCACACTGCACCACACCACAACACCCTCATAGCACCAACAAAATCGACTTCCACAAACATAGAACTCACATCACATGCCACCAACACAAACCGGCTTCCACTCACACCGCACCAACAAACCGGCTTTTACACACTTCTGCGCATCGAGCCACTGTTGCATCGTCATCGACTAGATGGTCGCACAGTGCAGCCACGATGACGCTGCTATGAGCGCTGACTTCGCGGTGCTCAGATCAACGAGTGACGATTTCGACTGGCCAGATTGCTCACAACACCGCCTACGAGGGCGCTGCACCGCAGCAATTATGTCGTCGCTCAACTCCCACGTCTCTGGCGGCGGTGCTCTTCAACGATGATGGAGGTTTGAGGAAGAGAGAGGGTAGAGAGGGAGACGGTGGAGAGAGAGACATAAGGAGGCGAGAAGTGAAAAATATGAGGATATGAAAAAATGATTAGGGTTTGTTTGGATTAGGTAGTGTGAATATAAATAATACATGATTTCTGATTAAAAAACATTTGCACTTGATTTTTGCACTCACATCTTTAAATACCGGGAATCCTGTAATTTCCTCATTTCAAAAACCTAAGAAAAAGGTCTCTAAATATTTTGGAGATGGTATGATGCAAATATTAGCTAATTGAACCTATTTAAGAGAAGACAATCGGAAACGAGAAGACTGTTATCAATTTTTGAAAGTTAACATTCATGAACAATTTTTCAAGATAGTATAGCATCTAAGCTATGATCGAGAATCGATGAGCAATGCACATTGGATACTATAAGAAGAGTCTTATAATTTTTGACAAACATTCTAAAAGTCAAGCAAGATTTTTCTTATTTTTTGATCAAAACGGGAGTTTTATTTTTGTCAATTTCCTTAATTTTTAGAATTTTATTTTACCAATATATCCTTACAGTAATTTTCTAGACAGTTCAAACAAGACCTAGCATGGTTATAAAAATCGAAACGAATTGCACTAAAGAACCGATATGCATTTGAACCACTCAAAGCCCAGCAGAATCAACCGGTTTGAGAAGAAACCCCGAACAAACCGCCCCAACTACGAAATCCTCTTTAAGCAAAATTAAATTGAATTTGGTGGGAATTCAATTCCTCGTATGGTATTCCAGTTAGTAAGGTGCAGTGAAAATAAGAATGACAAAGCAAGTTGTTGTTGCTATTATTATTAGAACATATATTTCAGTTAATATTATAATGCAGGAATCTAATGAATGCTCTCATGTAAAAAATTTATGGATGTATGCTTCTCAAAAGGTGTTGTGTTGTGAAGGCAACAATGATGAAAAATATGGAATCAACGTGGAGAAAGTAGTAGAAAAGTACATAGATTTATGGGGTTGACAGTAGATATCCACGAATGCGAACACAAAAATACCCCTATACCGTACCACCGCCCCCACACCACCAACCTATTAAACTTCCATGACAAACAAACAGTGGATTACAAGCTCAAAAGGTTGACACCATCATTCCACTCCACTTCAACATCATCTTAGCTTTTGCAGTATGTATACATGTTTTTTGCTCTATATGAACCATATATTATAACAAAAGGCAATGAAGGCGTGCAAAAATTTTCTTTGACGGGATTGAGTCATAAATGAACAATAAAAACTTTAGTTGTTAATGAGAATAGGGACGACAATACTTTTGCATGTACCTTAAGCCCCCCGTTTGATGATCATTATTTAGCCAAAACAATGTTTTGAATAGTGATTTTTAAGAAAATGTGATTAAAAATTAGGAAAAAAATTTAAGTTTACATGCAAAATAGTTATTGTATGAATGTGTAGTTGAAAATGAGAACGTAAAAAAATAAATTGAAATAATGATTGTCAAATAGGAGCTAAATAAACTTCTAGGTTGAAATTAGTAGAAAACAAGGAAGAAAGAGTCGATCATACAAAAAATAATCTATAATTGCTTTTAAAGGTGTGACAATCACATTTTGCGAGTAACTCCAACATTTTGTTCTTTTAGACACGACAGCCTCTATGAAACTGGCATTAAAATATTCTTTATTAAGCTTTTTATTGCTGTAGAACAACAATTTGAAGAAAAAGCTACAATTTAATTATTAAGATCTCCCCGTGCTAATAAAATAAATACAAACGTTTGCAATCAAATATAACCATGCCTTCTAGGGTCAGCCACACTCAATAAAAATAAATAAATAAATAAATAAAAATAAAAATAAAAATGGAAAGGTCAACTTCTCTAGTCTTTTTGTCAAATTAAAGTATTTTTCTACAAATTCCAAAGTATTTTTTTTTAATTATTAAATATTTGTGAGGTTATTCATATTCCAAGTAACATGAAATCCATTGACTGATTTTTATATATTTACAATTTGTTAGTTAATTGTTTTATATTTTATTTACAGAAATGCAAAAGAACCAGAAAATTAATTAGGCCACAAATTGTGTAGGCTCCTCTCCACCTTGACCTTTTGTAAAGCCAAAGTCTTGGTCTGGCACGTCTCCTTCCAGCCTAACCACAGCTCATCAAATTTGGTTTGCGAAATCAATTCTATGTGCCCACATGACGAAATTTTATGACTTTTGTCTCGTTTCATAGCTAGAGTTGTAACACACGATTAATTTTAAGTTCTGGATCCCCATTTTTATTTATTTTGGGGTTTCTCTGAATTTGAAAGTTACCACCTCCTAGATTTTCATGCCAAGATACGTACCAAGTAAATCCATAGCGTCTACAATTTTCATCATATCCTCCTTCCTATGTGTCCAATGACATATCCTTAGGCCTATTTCGAAAGTGAGAAGTCCTTGATCCGAATATTGTACAGTTAATTAATAACAGAATAATAACGAGAAAGAAAAAAAAAACTGCAATTACAATTACAGTACAAGTACCCTTTTGTTTAAAAGTCATTCGAGTTTTTCTGGAAGTATGACTTTGGCTTTTTGAGTTACTTCATCGTTGTAGTGCAAAGTACTAACTTGATTAAACTTTTGAATGCTTACAAACTTGTCAAACATGCATTGAATTCGACCTCAACCATTGTCATTAACTAATCCGTTTTTCTTAATAGGTCGATTCGAACCAAGGTAGTCACTTAGATCAAATGTTGGATTAGGAACATGGATTTTTGGATGTTAAAATGTACGTAATGGTGGATCACTCTCACACGTGTCGATGGTGTCGTGGTCAACAGTACAAATAAGATTCCATGGTTGGTGGTGGAACACCTCGCAAAGGTCTATTTCACCACCTCATTTTCTTTTCTTTTCAATTTTTTTCCCCTTTTTCCTCAATAAACGGAGATTTTGATTTCAATAATTAATGGAAATACTTCCAATTTTAACCTCTGTTTGATGAGAAAAACTTCAGTTGGACAATCTTACTGTCCTAAGTGGTGTGATTGTCGAATGAGAAGTCATCACTTCATTGAGTACCCCACTCTCGCTCTATGAGGTGAGACCAACTCGGGATTTGATTTTTTCTCTTTCCACCTCAATTTCCAAGGTGCTCTCCCATCATTGGATGAGAGTGGGTCACCCGATGAGGTGGTTGCTCCCTATTCGAATGTTGCATCATGAAAGACGATGCAATCGTCCACCGAAGTTTTTTCTCCTGTTTGATCTAGCTAAAAAAGTTGACAATTGAAATTAAAGTTAACAATAAGTTTTAATTACATATTTATGAGACCCTCCCATCAAGTAAATTATCAAATTTATAAGATCAAAATAAATGAATTATATCCACTGTATTTATGTTTTTCTCAAAATTCTAACTAAAACAATTATAATTTATAACTGAACCTAATTTTGATTTTGACATTGATAAATACGTCATTTTTTATCATATTAATACATCGTCATTAAAAAGTCAATTAATTAAGTAACTTATTATAATTACTCATTAATGGTTAAGCAGTTATTGTCTCTCATCCTTCATATTCCACTATCCTTTTTCTCTCTTTATGTATATATAAATGTATATGCATTTGTTTCTCTCTCTCTCT
>NC_036238.1:28085391-28125854 GCF_002742605.1 Olea europaea var. sylvestris
CAAATTTATTTAATTTGCTTCTATTATTGCTAGATTTTTATAGTGAAATAGTAGGTAGGTGGGGGTGTCGGTGGAAAATGGGAATGCAATAATAATAATTTATGGGGTTTAGTTGGGTAGTAGGGTCCACAAGAAACAAGAGCTTATTTCTTTTTTTCTTTTTTCTTTTTTTTTTTTAAGCATTCCGCTCGATTTTATCATAAAAACTAGGGAAAATTGCAGTCCCTAACCTTTTCTTTTTTTGTAGACTTTATATTAACTTTCATTTTGTACCAGCGAAAATTCCTAACCTTTCATAAATATACACCTAAGATACATCTGAATGAAAACTATCAAAAATACTGTCAGTTGATCGAAAAAATTTCTTGAACTATCTGCTATCGCAATGGTTTTATTGAATATTGATGCATTTTTGATCGGTGTTTTTGGGCGATTTTATTGAATGTTGATTTCTTAAATTTTTCTGGTCAACTGACGGTGTTTTTTATAATTTCTATTTAGATGGGCCTCTGATGTATATTTATGAAAGATTAGCTGTTATAAAATAAAGATTAGGATAAATTCTATAAAAAAATAAAAAAAATTAGAGAGCATTGCTACAATTTTCCCTAAAAACTATAGCATATGGAAATATGCCGAGAGACGTGTGACGTGAGTACCCTTCCAACTGTCACGAATAATTATTAGAATTCTATCTAAGTTTACATTATTTAATAAATGAACACATGATTCAGCATGTTGGCATATGCTATGATTATTCCTTCCCTGTTTTAAGCAACTACATTTGTTTGAAAGTTTAGTTAGTATGAAAACGATTTATTGAATTAGTTAGATTTAACTTAAGATTTAGGAAGATATCTTATCCACATTGGCAGTAGTTCGCCAACTGGAGTCCCTATTTTATTTTAATTCTTATAATATCAAGTCCATGTATTATTTTGATTTGTATCTATGAGCTTGTTTGATAGGAATTTTGATAATTGATTTTTTGATCGTTAAAGATAAAATGAATCTTACTTGTGAGAAAAGAAATAAAAAATGACGACTAGAATAGTGAAATAACAATCAGAAAATGATTTTAATTAACTTTCAATCCATTACAAAAAAGCACTAGATGATATCATATTATCATAGTACACAGTAATTCGTTTTACGGGTACGAGAAAATTAGGGTTAAGCTCCCCGGCGTTTCAATTATATAGCTCCTCAACCTTCAAAAGTGAAATTGACTTCCCAATCTATTCACACACTTTAGAGAGCCAAGATCTCACGGCTAAGGACTCAATCCTAACACTTACTGAAAGGTTGTGGAGCCTAACCCCCTCATTTTTCATATGAATATTACAACGCAAAGCCGGCACGTGGTTCCAAAATCATCCGGTATAATTTTGACGATAGTACAGCATAATTGTTAAAACACGAGCCAAACATGATAGCTCAATAATAATCCGATTGCTAACTTAGTCCAAACATATTGACTTGACATGCTAGTACGTGTTTGATTCATCAATTTCTCAATCGAAAAGTCAACCATAATCACCATACGTCCGAGGGTAAACAAAAACACTCTAATGCTTTACGCTGATATTAAACAGTCGAAATAAGGAAAGGTAATTAAATTGGTTTTGGTAGTCAATTGTATTATTAGTTCCTGGTGGGAACAATTGACACTTTGCGGCTAAATAAAAGAATAATAGATTTGTCTAGGCATTAGGAGTGGTTTCCATGTTCTAATTTGTTTTTCAATGAAAGCTGTCGCGTCATTGGATTCATGACTCTCTACACTAATATATTGTTAAATAACACAGTCCAACTCATTCTTTCAACTATTCATCCATTATTGAAGGCTCTTTTGCTAATAATCAACAATAAATGTAGAACAAAAAAAAATTTATGTAACCACTGATTTCCATATCATTTCGGATTGAGACTCGTCATCAACTTGACGTGACGAGATCACCAGAAGAAGATTTAGCCAACCACTAATGACTTTAGTATCATGCAAATAATGTTCGAGTACTATGTACCAACTGTATCCATAAAATCAATCAACTACATGGAGCTGAAGGTCGAGGCCTCAATACCATCTAGTAGTATTCAATCCTTCATATGGAACAGTACCATAAGGGATAAGGGATCACGGCTCATTTCTTCTCCTTTTTGCTTTCTGTTTATGTGAAAGACTGCATGTTTTATTTGGTCGAACCTAAAAATTCGCTATTAGCTATGCTAGTGACAGGCAGCCATCATTCAGTGATCTTAATACAAACTAACTTGTCAACCAGAAAATTGGTGATTCACCAAAGATAATAATGAACACGAATTTGACCACTGTACGGAGTGATATTGTTGATATGCCACAAAAATCCAGATGAAAACCCAAACAATTGAGGGCTGAAAAAAGAAAAGAGAAAACACACTCAAAGGTTCTCTAAGAAACAAAAAGATCCAAGATGATTACCATAGAATTGAAGCCCTCCCATGTAATAGAATATAAGGGAGAGAGGGAAAAACCAGAAACTTCAGAGTTGCTTTACTGTTGTATGCAAGACAACTCTACTGTTGCTTGCACTCTGGAGGGCGTTCACCCTGTTGACCTTCCCCGGCTCTTGCTCTACCACCCTTCTACAGATAAACCCTTGGGATTATCAATCCTACACCACTTGATATCCTTGAGATATTTAAGAGCCTCTTCATCGCGCTCCGAGATCTAATCAAGAAGCAAAAAAATTGTCATCATTAAAATGTAGGGCATACAGAAACTAGAAACGTCCAAAATTATCTACCTCTTCTGCCAGTATTTCATTAGTCTTCATTGCCATAAGCCAGAAGTCAGGCACACCTTTAGCTGAATGAAGTTGTAAATTAATGTCAGTTTGGACTGCGGAAGATGGTAAGAGCAAGAAAACAGATAAAGGAATTTTAGACAGGAAAGACATCAACCAATCCACAAATAAATATGCTACTGTACAACAAAGAAGAGGAAAACAATCTACATTCTTTTAGTTTGTCCTCCCCCTGCTCCATGGGGGTTTCAGTAACTCCTTCAACTTCAACAACACCGTTTACAATTTCATAACGCTGCACTTTGTTCAAGAAAAAGATGTTAATAGATTCAGAAAACACAAACTATCAAATCAAAAGCATCACAATACATTGTCTACAATGATTTAGAAAGAAACCACAAGCAGCAGTCCATTCACACAAATGCCCGTACTTTTGTGTATAGAGGTTCATAAAGTTTCTGATATTTAGCTTCCAGAGCTGCTCTTTCCTCGAAAAACTTTGCCTCTAGCTCATCATGTTGACTCTGCAAAATAGAGAGGTGTCCGTCCTATAACACAACATTTCTGTACATATCTAATGAAATATTGTCCATGACACTTGGAGAAACCATCTCAAACTAAGATGCACAGCAATATTTAAATAAAATACCATAAGCCAATTGCCATGCAACTAGGAAGTGCTTCCATATATTCAAACTACAGCAGGCATGAGCAGCTATATTTTGGAATTTCAAACTTAGGACAATAGCAAAAAGGATTATGATGCCTTATTGGTAAGTTTACCTTAGGGTGTCCAAGTCACAAAATCATTTTATTTTTAAAGTGCCACCAAAAAAAACAATACCTAATAAATGGTGCCACAAATTTTTTTGAGCCCCATCCTTTATCCATATATAAGGTCAACCTGTATATCAAATTTTATTACCGTCAGAATCTAAGTGTGCGAGGGAATCGTGCAGAGAAAGAACTAGCCAGCTTTTTTCTAGATGACGAAACCTCTATTACAACCCCAGGTTCATATTCATTATCTATCACCACAACTTATTGTACAGCCATTCTTTCTCAGCGTTTCAAGACTTTCTCTGGCAAAGTTATATAATCACTACATCCAACTTCCTTTCATTTCATACACTTGCTCAACATGTGAATTACAATGTGCCCCATCTCCAAAAGGATTCTTCATAGTCCAGTAATGCTCAACTTGAAAGACAGAAAGGTTTCCATAAAACTGTAAAAAGGACTGTCCCTCAAAACACAATATCAACGGCTTGCCCAGAAAAAAATAAAAAATGAAAAGCATGAGACACCAAGGTTTGGGCGCGACAGGGTGAATAGAAGGGAAGGGAATATTCACAGCTTTCAAAATTGCAAACATAGAGAAACGAAACAAATGCTTCAGAGCATTTTATGCGGAATTAATATTCACAGAGTGCATTACTTCTCCTCCATTTGCCTCGTAACTACTTAATTCCTTCCTTGCTTTCCACCAAAACTAATAGCACAGAGAGCATTAGATTCTTGTAATATTAATGGTTTTGCAAATGAGGAATAAAAAAAACATGCAGTTTCCACAAAATCATAGAATTGTGGACGTTGCTAGTGGCAAGATTAAATAAAAATAAAATGTGTGATGCATAAAAATGGAATGAAGAGGATAGTGATACTGATATTTGAGGAATATTCACAGCTTTCAAAATTGCAAACATAGAGAAACGAAACAAATGCTTCAGAGCATTTTATGCGGAATTAATATTCACAGAGTGCATTACTTCTCCTCCATTTGCCTCGTAACTACTTAATTCCTTCCTTGCTTTCCACCAAAACTAATAGCACAGAGAGCATTAGATTCTTGTAATATTAATGGTTTTGCAAATGAGGAATAAAAAAAACATGCAGTTTCCACAAAATCATAGAATTGTGGACGTTGCTAGTGGCAAGATTAAATAAAAATAAAATGTGTGATGCATAAAAATGGAATGAAGAGGATAGTGATACTGATATTTGAAGTAATTTCCTAAATGTTCCAGTACTAGGAAGAAAAATGAACAGCAAAGATTTACACAATATGCACATATGCTCAATGAATCGAATTGTAAGAATAAACAAGAACCTGGATCTCCCTCAGAACCTCAACACGCTTCCGAACTATTGGAGACAGAGTTTCAAGTACATCCGTGTGCTGCCCAGCCAGATTTTGTAATTTATCCTGTTAATCAAACCAAGACACAACAAATCAAAAAGTGACGAACAGATCAAGAAAAGACCATGAACACAATCACAAAGCTTAAAATAGTCAGTCTGTGTGTAAAGTGTAAAATTCACCGACCTTTAGAGCATTTACTAAACCAGCGCGATCCTCCACACTCAAAGCTACGTCAAAAAAATAAAACAATTAACGACAACCATACAAATCCACACATATACACTCACAATTAGGGATTAGGATTTTCTTACCGGCGGCAGCAGCGGGAAGGGAGGAATCGAGGTCGGACATGTCTAAGCTGTCTTTGTCTGGGTTACTCATGACAGTAAGAGAAAAGAGAAACCCTAGAGAGAGAGGAAGTAAAAAGAGGGAAATTTGGGGACGCAAAGAGAGGGAATACGTGTGTTTCCGCGGGACAGTGGAATAAGTGAAAATGTAGGGTACCTTCGATTTTGGGCTTGTTTGTGCCCATTATTTGTGAATAATTTATTATGGAATAATAATTAATATTGAAATATATTGTTAAAAAAATATTATTTATATGTAATTTATTTTAATGAGAAATGTGTGATTGAAAATAAGTATTATAGAAAAAAATAATGTGGCAGAATTTGATATAATGATAGAAAAATAAAACCTTATTTTTCAGTTTTGAATTCATTTTCTATTTTTTTTTTGATGAATTACTTTAAGATGGTAGAAAATGCATTTGATTTGTCATTTTAAAAAAGTTGTTTCTCAAACAAAAAAAAAAAAAGGATAAAGAGTTTGGTTTAAAATTTTACAAAATAGTTCTATGACACTTTTAGGAACTTGAAGAAAAAAAAAAAGAGATTTTGTGTGATTTTATTAATTATTTCAATTTGATAAATTTTTAAATTCATTTTCCTTGTTTCAAATTTTTAAATGTTTTCAATAAAATAAAATAAAATTCATTCTAAGTTTTATATTATGAAGTGTGTTTGAGTCACATTATGTTGGAAGAATGTAAGTAGATTGATGGAAAATGTTTTGTTAAAAAATGAGAAAAATTTTTGGATTTACATGTAATATTATTTTATTGAAGAATGTGTGGTGGAAATTATGTCAAATTACTGTTTGAGAACGTATTTTTTTGAAAGAATGCAACTCAAATAGAGCAAAAATTTCTTTGTTTTTTAAAACATATTTTTGAAAATACCATATCAAACATATTTTGAATGTTTTAGAAGATTGAAAATTTGACATCAAAACGATAAACCAAACACACTTGTAAGATTTGAACGAGGCCAAGCTAGAGAGTGGACGTGAAGTGGCACGTTAAGCATGATTAAGGAGCGTACATCATACTACCCAATTAGAGAATCAATTGTCGATGTAAGATGGGTTGTGCATCAGACCCGAAAATGATTTGTACAATATGCCCTAAAGAATCTAAAATTACATTTTAAATAAATTTTGATAAGAAGTGTCGAAATGTATGATCATGAGTAAAGTTACTTATACCTAAATATTTAGAGATTGGTGTACAGATTGATGGCATAATATTGTGCCCTTGTTTGACAACATCATTTGAGTGAAATGGAGTTTTGAATAGTGATTTTTTTGAGAATATGTAGTTAAAAATAGGAAAATGTCTTTGGTTTATATGAAAAATATTTTATTTTGTGAATATGTAGTTGAAAATAAATATGTAAAAAAAAAGAGTTTTGAAATAATTGTTGTCAAAGGGCTGATAAAAACTAACATCCAAATTTTTAATCTAAGTCAAAGTCAACAATTAATTTTAACCACATATTTTATGGGACCCACAAATTTTCAAGTTTCAACAATACATTTAATCTACTTTTATTAAAATATACTAAAAATCTGATATTAATTCCCACCAAACCTACTGATTTCTGCCTACTCCATACTCTACAAATTGCCAAAAGTTTTCTCTCTTCATGAAGTATACAAAATTTTAAAATCTTTTTACATAGAATTAAATGAGTAAATTGGGATTGTGACAATTATGGTATCAAAGCCCAGGTTTTAAATTCGATCTTGTAACGTGACATACATGCAATTCCATCTTCTAGCATCCATTCGCGAGGTAAGTCTTATAATTTACGTGAAACTTTTTCTTATTACTTTAGAAGTCGGTAATATAAAGTGAATCTTTCATTAATAAGGATATATAAATATAAATATAATGCTTCATAAGGACACCAAATTACAAGATTTTTCTTATAGATCATTAACGGACATTGTTGTTTTGCAATAGCCAGGAAATGTCTCGAAATGGTCAAAGTGATAGTAACACTGCATCAATTGAACATTTGACTCGATTGGTCCGACGTCAAACTCGATAGATAAATCAACTAATCAACAACTACACTTCCAATGGAGAATCTTCCAGGACTAACGAAGAAAATGATGCTAGTAATCGTTTTCAACGATTAAAACCCCGGTGTTTAAGAATGTGAAAGATCCAATTGAAGCGGAAAATTAGATTCATATCATGGAACGTATGTTTACATATGCACATATTCCAGAATCCAAAAAAGTTATATGTGCATCATTTATGTTAAGAGGAAATACTGGACATTGGTGGGATACATTAACCAGCATTGGAGAAGCTCAAGACATGACCTGGGAAACCTTTTGCGAAAATTTCAAGCAAAATATTTCTCTTCTGCAGCCAAATAGCAAAAGTTAAATGAATTTCTATTTTTAAAACAGGAATCAATGACTGTATCTGAGTACATTACGAAGTTTGAATAATTGTCACGTTTTGCGACTCACGTGACCACTACTAGCGAAGTAAAAATTGATCGTTTCATTGGAGGGCTAAAACCAGAATTGTCACGAGATGTACAAATGTCAGGAATTCAAGACTTGGATTTTTCCATGGTAATAGATAAGGCATTAGTGGCAGAACAAGCAGAGGCTAAAATAACTCAAGCCCGAGAAATGAGAACCTCGAGTAATAGGCATTGGAACGGTACCACTAAAAGTATCAGGATTGGCAAAAATACTCCTTGGTTCCCAAACAAAAAGGTTCGAATGGAAGACAAATCCAAGGAGACAACACCTTCATCGTGTGCTCATTGTGGAAAATTTCATAGTGGGCCTTGTCAACTTAAACTCGGATTGTGTTTTGGTTGTGGAAAAGAAGGCCATTTGGTAAAGGATTGTCCAAACAACAGAAGAACAAATCAGCAGAAACCCAGTCCGCCAGCAGGTAGAGTATTTGTAATGGTACAACCTGAAGTTACCGAAGATGCAAAAGTCGTTACAAGTACGATATATGCCTATGCTACACCTGCTTTTACCCTATTTGATTCAGGTGCCACTCATTCTTTCACATCCATTAAATTTTTGCATAATCTGAATATTAAACCAACTCTAGTACAACATAATATGGACATTGTTACCCCTTGTGGACCAAATCGCCATGCTAAATTTATTTTACCCAAGGCTAGCTTGTATATTGAACATATGGAACTTCCAGCAAACCTTATCCTACTCGACTTTCATGATTTTGATATTATATTAGGCATGGATTGGTTAACCACCTATGAGGCTTTAATTGATTGTAAGTCCAAAACTTTGAAGCTTCTAGGCAAAAACATTGTATCCTTTCCGATACATGAGAAAACATCTAGAACTATAATTTCGGCAACCAAGGCTACCAAGCTTTTAACTCAAGGACATGCTGGGTATTGGGTAAGTTTGTACCAACTTACTGCAGACAAAGGTATTACCCCATCATCAATAGCTGTCGTCTAAGAATTCCAGGATGTATTTCCTGAGGGCTTACCTGGGCCACCACCTGATCGGGAAATTGAGTTCGGCATAGAAATACAACCAGGTACTCACCCTATATCCAAAGCTCCATACCGAATGGCCCCTTTCGAGCCTAAGGAATTAAGAAGCGAATTAGATGACTTGTTAAAGCGAGGATTCATCCAACCAAGTACATCTCCATGGGGTGCTCCAGTTCTTTTCGTTAAAAAGAATGATAGATCTTTACGACTTTGTATCGATTATCGGGAACTTAATAAGATCACTATTAAAAATAAGTACCCGTTACCCCATATTGATGATCTATTGGATTAGCTACATGGTTCTGCGATTTTCTCGAAAATAGACCTGTGATCTAGATACCATCAATTGAAGATTAAAAAGTAAGACGTTCCTAAGTCCGCATTTCGCACTCGTTATGGGCATTTCGAATTTCTTGTAATGCCATTTGGACTGACAAATGCACCAGCAGTATTTATGGACCTAATGAATCGAATCTTTAAGGACTATCTCGAAAAATTTGTCATTGTATTCATTGATGATATTTTAGTCTATTCAAAACCAAGATGATCACGCAAACCATCTTCGTACAGTCCTACAGATCTTAAGAGAAAAACAGCTTTATGCTAAATTCTCAAAATGTGAATTTTGGTTGGAAAAAGTGGTGTTTTTAGGACATGTTATCACCAAAGAAGGAATTTCGGTAGATCCCAGTAAGATTGATGCAATTCTTAAATGGGCGCAACTAACTACACCTACCGAAGTGCATAGTTTTCTTGGGCTAGCTGGTTATTATCGACGATTTGTACACAACTTCTCGAAGATCGCTTCTCCTTTGACTCAGCTCACATGGAAAAATATTCCATTCAGATGGACAGATGAGTGCGATAGGAGTTTTCAAAAACTTAAAACAGGGCTTACCACTGCACCCATTTTAACTACTCTTGATGGAGCGGGAGAATTTACGATTTATAGTGATGCCCCAAGAATTGGGTCAGGTTGTGTGTTGATGCAACATGACAAGGTAATTGCTTATGCCTCCCGACAACTGAAATCTTATGAACTAAACTATCCTATACATGATTTAGAATTGGCAGCCATTCTTTTTGCACTTAAAATATGGCACCACTATCTTTATGGAGAAAAATGTGAGATCTTCACAGATCATAAGAGCTTAAATTATTTCTTTACCCAAAAAGAGTTGAAGATGAGACAAAGAAGATGGTTGGAATTAATCGAGGATTATGATTGTACCATTAGATACCATCCAGGAAAAGCAAATGTAGTTGCTGACGCACTAAGCAGAAAACTTTCCCACCAGGAGACCTTTGACCATTCAAGTGAAGATCGGGAAAGCTCCCAGTTAAAAGAAAAAGGACCAAAAGGGAAACGATTATTCACTCTTACTGTACAATCAATCATCAAAGAGAAAATCAAAGAAGGTCAGAAAAGCGATCCTTTTGCTACTAAGATTCGACAAAACTTAGCTAGCAGAAAACCAACAGATTATCGTATTTCGGATCAGGGAATCCTTCTATACAGAAATCGAATATATGTACCTAATATAAACGGACTATGGGATGATATTCTATACGAAGCACAAACAACCCCTTATACTGCTCACCCTGGAACCACCAAATTATACCACGACGTTAAAACATTGTATTGGTGGTCGGGTATGAAACGTCAAATTGTCGAATTCGTAGCCAAATGCTTAACCTGTCAACAAGTAAAAGCAGAACATCAAAGACCAGCAGGGTTGTTACAACCTTTACAAATTCCAGAATGGAAATGAGAACAGATTACAATGGATTTTGTGTGTGGTCTGCCCAAGGTTACAAAGGGTTTTGACGCTATATGGGTAATAATAGATTGACTAACTAAGTCTGCGCACTTTTTACCTATTAAAATGACCTTCAAAATGGAACAGTTTGCTACCTTGTATATACAAGAAATAGTCCGACTCCATGGTGTACCCGTTACAATTACATCAGATCGTGATCTACGTTTTTTGTCACGTTTATGGAAAGAGATACAAAATTGTTTAGGTACGAAGCTTCAATTCAGTATAGCTTTCCATCCACAAACCGATGGACTGACAGAACGAACTATCCAAACTCTGGAGGACATGCTTAGCGCTTGTGTTTTGGAATTTTAGCACAGTTGGTTATTATCTACCTTTAATTATATTCTCTTATAATAATAGTTATCACATGTCAATCCAAATGCCTCCATTTGAAGCGTTATACGGCCGAAAATGTCGATCCCCTTTATATTGGAATGAAGTAGGTGAAATAAAATCACAAACCCCGAAATGGTTCAAGATATAGTGAAAGCAATTGAGAAAATTAAGAGACGATTAAAGACAGCTCAGGATCGATAGTGTAGCTATGTAGATAAACGACGACAACCACTGGAGTTTGAAATAGGAGATAATGTTTTTATTAAAATATCTCATATCAAGGGTTTACTAAGATTTGGGAAAAAATGGAAATTGACACCAAGATACATTGGACCCTTCGAAATCATTGAACGTATTGGTAAAGTTGCTTATTGATTAAAGCTACCTAAACAGATGAGAAAAATACATGATGTATTTCATGTGTCAACTCTTCGAAAATATATTCCAGATCCAGCTCATAAGTTAACAACGGCACCAACTGATATTCATCCCGATTTGACTTGGAAAGAAAAACCAGTCAAAATATTAATGAATGATACTAAGAAGCTTCGCAAGAAGGAAATACCCATAGTTCGTGTTTTGTGACAAAGTAATGCCATCGAAGAAGAAACTTGGAAAAGAGAGGATGAAATGAAAGCTCAATATCCCGAACACTTTGACTAAGGTCATTTCAAGGACGAAACTTTTTTTTAGGGGGTGGGGGGGGGGGGGACGAAATATTTTTTTTGGGGGGAAATTGTGACATCCCAAGACTTTAGTAAGTTTTGTGTTGTGATGTATATATATTTTTTTTAGTAAGTTTATAATGCATTGTACATTTTATGTAATACAATAAAAAGTTTGTTAATTATATTATAACCTTATGAAAAGAATTGAATTAAAATTTTGGTTTAAAAACCATGTGGTAAAATTGAGGGAATAAAGTGGCTACTTTTCATTAATTACCTTGCCACTCTAAACATTAAGATGACACATGGTATGGTAGGATTAGGATAAGGTGGCTACCCTACACTTTTCATTTTGCCACCTTAAATACTACAAAGCCAAATGGCATGATAAGGTAAAGTGTGGCAAAATAATGATTATAGAAAAATAAATTAATTGCTAATTTAATTCTAAATTACTACTATAAATAGGGGATAGGGCGAGAAAGGGAAATGCATACAACAAAACAAAAGTCAAGTAACTTTATAAAGGTAGCACTTTAATTGTCTTGCAACATTGAAGGTGAGTAGTCTATACCTACTTTTATTCCAAACATATTTATTTCAATTATGTTTATTGGATTACTTCTTGCTTTTCAAATAATTATAGATCCAAGATTCTACCCATTGATATTGACATTGAATATTGGCATTGCATTGGATAGTGATTGATATTATTGTTTTCACACCAAATTGGTGTAATTGACTATTGAACTCATGTATTGTTATTTTCATATTGCGCGCACGGGTAAGAATCAACATCTTTAATTGGGGCCTATTGTTTTCCTTACTTATTCAAATTAAAGAAAGATTATGGTATAGATTACTCGCTGAATAAATATATTCACGTTATTTTTTTTATTTTTATTGTAGATGATCACGGTCGAATACATTGACTTTACCTCTAGAGAATGGACAATTTCAGAAGATGACAAATATTGCATGCTTGTCAAAGAAATCCACGCGTGGATGACATATCCAGATTTTTCGGGCTTTAACCACTTTGAAGGAGTCCATTACCATATCGACTACTTTGAAGCCACCACTATGATATACTTATTTTTGGATAGTTTTCCTGGAGAAATAATGTGTCCAGGTGGCCTTTGATGTAAAAATTTTGGTACAAATCGGCTAGTTATCGTAGTAAGATACGGTGCTTAGGGCGACTTTTGCATAGTGCCACTTTTGGTAGGAGAACCTTTGTAATGCAACTTTTGTATATCTACTAGTCTCTAATCTATTTTTTGCAATGTAACCAAGTATATAAGAAATTTTTTAATTATCTTATATTTATTGATGCTTGCCTACTCCATACTCTACAAATTGCCAAAAGTTTTCTCTCTTCACGAAGTATACAAAATTTTAAAATCTTTTTACATAGAATTAAATGAGTAAATTAGGATTGTGACAGTTACGTCTAGCCATAACGCACTACTTGAACTACCCGATTTCCTCATCCACAACATGGACGTATCGGCTACGACCATGGGGACGTAAGTCACTTACCCACTAAATTAGGTGATGTCCTCATCGTCATGAATCTTCGAAGCTTAGACCTAATTGATCATATTTCTACCTCATTTTCCCATCTAGTGCCATGACAGTCTCATGTCACATCAAGCCTCAAGTCACTCCCTTGTGGTCCGTGACATATAGCTCTATTTCATTGGCTATTTTGCTGCTTGCAAAAATTGCTGTATGGTTTTCTTGTATCTATTCCCCGTAGGAAATTATTTTTCAACAAGCAAGGTTATGTTTTTGTTTCCAAAGCGGATATAAGCCAAACAACATCTGGAACAAATGTAATCTTGGATTGAAATAATCCATACCACAAAAAATTTGTTCTTTCTCATTACTCGCTCCCATCCCCATATCTTTTCTGGTTTAAAAACCTTAGAACTCTATTTGAGTTATGAACATCTAACTTTGTATAAAGGTATCTAGGAAGTTATGAAAATATTTTGAGTTAAATTTTTTGCACCTGTTCTGCATCTAGAATCGAAGAATGATATGAACACACTTGTTCAACTTTGTTTCTGGACTCATTGAAATGGCCATGCATTTTGTCCAGTGCCCATCATAAACATAGATGTGCTTGTTTCTATGGTCATTCAGCTTTTAACTAATGCATTTTTCTTATTCTGGAAAGCGAAACTACAAAGAGTGGCCAAAGAATTATTGCTTGGCGAATCGTGAAGGGCTGGGCAAGAATCGCACCTCATTGACACTTTCCCTTAGCAAGTTGTGTTGAAATCTAGTCCACATCCAGTGGGTTGCTATCCTCAAAGTTCAGCATGCATATAAAAAAGAAAGCTAGGCCCTGTTTGATTAAACATTTTCCATAGAACTAGGAAATGGTTTTTCAACTTTCACTTTTGCACTTGTTTGATAGCAATGTTTTCCGTAGAATTCATTTTCTTGCTTTCCTTCCCACCTCATCCGAAATCCACATTTTTTGATGAATTGGTGAGAATTCCAATTCACGGTTACTGTAGTGAAACAAAGCCAAACGAACACCCAAAAATAGTTTTATTTCAACATTTTTCACATGAAAAATTATACAAATCAAACACAATAATTTACAATTCTCAGTAAAATAATTTCTAAACAATTCAATTCTTTAAAATTCATTTTTTTTTCATCTAAATTCTATCTTTGCAATCAAACGGACCCTATCCATTTAGATGGCTCAAGAGTGTTGTCTCCAGATTTCCAATTTTTTTTTATTGCAATTGCATATAGGAAATGCTTAGTTGAAATGTTGCTTTAGCTTTTTCTTTTGCTTCTTTGTTGGTGAACGTAAGATAAGCCATGCATCATAAGGACACGATAGCACACTTGGTAGATATTTCTAATTTTCTTTGAAGATAACTGAAATATATGAGGGTATTACATTTTTATAAGATCACAGGCACTAAACTTAGTTGGATTTTACTTTGGATTTGAAACTTTTATAGATGATTTGTAATATTTGTGATTGTTGCGGTAATCTTATTTGAAGCTACATTAATGACAGGAAATAGATGCGATGTTATATTTTAATAAGATCGCAGACACTAAATTTTATGTGTAGCATTTGCATTTGGTTTGTATATAAATATTGTTAGTAGCGGACGCAGACATTCAGAGTTAGTGGGACATGATCAAACTTATTAAAAAATTATGTATGCTACATAAACATATACAAGTGATCATTGTCATAGACTCACAAATCTTATATATATGATAAATAACAATTCTCAAAGAATTACAAATAATCTCGCATATTTGATGAATAATAATTTTCAAAGAATTTTCAAATTAAATATCGCAGATGACAAAATAATCTCAATTCTCACTCTCTCAATTATTCAGTTATCGTTGTAACTCTATTCTAATAAAAAATCCCAATTATCATTGCTGTCCAAATCTTTTTTTTTTTTTGGCTCGAAAACCCAAAAAAACAAACAAACTTGAAAGTTGGTAGGTCACTTGACCCACCAGGACCACGAATAGGTCTGCATTGTATAACTATCAAAATTTTCAAACCTTTACAAACTCATGTCTTATATGTGCACCGCTCATTTGATAAACAAACTGTGCATGAACCTGTACTCTGCTAAATGTTTTCGAAACGTTTGAATTCATGTCATGGTGCCCTCAAGCTTGCAAATAGTCCTTGCTAATATAGATACATGATATTGAAGTCATTAAAAGCATAACTACATATTGAACATATAAACGAAAATATAGTCTTATATCTTTATGGACATTTGTTTGGATAAGTCTGCTTAAATTTCTATTAGCAAGATTTAAGGTGTTGTCCTGGGAAGTTGCTATGGCATAAAATTTGAGTAATACTATCCTAGGGATTAGGGAACTCATCTTGGAGGAAGAGAGGGGTTCATGAACACTGGGCCACTGCTTGATAATGGAGACAATTGTAAGGATGATGATGAGGAGAAATGGGACAGGGATGATGAAGATAATGCTGACATGACGGATTTAATGTACTCTATGTGATCGGACGACACCTGCATGTCATTTGCATAAAGCCCTCCAGAAGTGAAATTTGAGAAGCCAGCAATCGATTCAAGTACTTTCTGTTGTGAAGCAGATGAATAGGAAGCCCCACATTCATTCCCATTCATAATCTCAGCATGTTTTGGCAGCAGAGGAAGCATTGTGGGATTCTGATCTAAGAGCTCTTCGGTTGCAAAAAATGGATATTCATCACAGCTGAAAATGGAATTATCTTCATGTTGAAGAATTTGTTGTTGATGATCAATGAATTGAGGCTGGCATCCTAATGGACATGCTGGTGCAGATTAACCTAAAAGTGAAAAGGCACCGTGACTCATCTAATTGGCTCTAAACTCACCAAAAACAAATTTTTGCGATGGTAGAGTTGGGGCAGGGATATACACTTTATACAGTTCGAGATATTGGGGGAAATTCAACTTTGGATTTGAGAAATTTGAAAATGTGGCTGGATCACCGAGGTTTTGAGAAAAAAATTTCTTCTTGATGGCTTAGTTCAGAAATTCTTGACTTCATCATCCGTTCTCCCAGGAAGGTACTTGACTATTTTAGCCCATCTGCAGACAACAAATATTATTTTTCTTGAAAATGTAAACACTGTGATATTTACAAAACTGTCATTGGATAATGGGATGGGATTTACCTATTGCCTAGAATTTTTTGGAGTTCAATTATGAGTTCTGCTTCCTAAGAAGAGCAACTCCCTTTCTTTAAATCAAGTCTGAGGTAATTTATCACTCTCAGTCTGCAACTCTTGGCACATCCTTGTAACCTTGCACACACAAGATAAACACACATCAGTGTCTGTATTTATTCATATACACACACATATTTGTATGTCGTCGGTGTTGTGGAAGCTCGTTTCAATATCTTTAATTCGGTGATTTTCGGGCACAGTTTATGTTACCTTTCTCTACTAACAAGCAACCTAAACTGGCTTAACCCATAACCAATATATTCACCTCGATTGCTTTTCAATCTCATCCAAAAAGGACAAGAAAGGGGTGATGATTTGCAGCCATAAGGGCAAGAAGAAAAACAATGAAAAAAGGGCACGAGGGAGACCAAAGCAAAGGCAGCCTTAGTGGTTTTTCACTGCCCAAAGCAACACAAGTTTTTCCTTCTTTTTTCTCAAATCACGCACAGAAAATGGCTGGGAGCAAGCAATGTACATATAGGAATAGGTTAGACTCTAATTGGGCAAAGAGAGGGGTTAAATGGGCCAAGACTCAAGAGTCTTCTAGTAGGTAAATATATAGACCGTGAACAACATTAATTACTTAAGCTACTTTTAACGATCCACATCATTTTCAGGTCGAACCTTCAGACTTGGTTGTTTATAATTCATTCACCCATCGGCCGAGGCCTGTGAAATATAATATGAATTTTTACATCAGTTGGCCCATGGATGCATTCACTATTTACACAGAAACACTTTTGGACTGTGGTGGATGGGATGGGGAGGGGGTTGCTGCGGAGTCCCTGATTTCAATGAATGGAAATGGATTTATTTTTATGTTTTAGCTTCCTCTTGGGGGAGAAAAACTCACATGCACAAGTTTCACATATACGAATACCTGCAATCTTGGAACTGAGCTCCAACTGCCATGGCCGTAGGTGGAAATGTAGTTTTTGAGTTTCTCATCTTCCTCTGGTTACCACAGTCCCCTCTTCACCTTTGTTTGTTGCAGCAAGAATGTTGTCCCATTTTCTCCCTATTTCTATAATGAAGGTGTACAGCAATGGCTGGAGATCATATATACACATGCAGGCAATATAAATGTGTTTTGAGTGAGTAGAAAGAAACAAGAATTGGATGATAAAAGCCCCGGTCCCTTTGGCCAACTTATGAAGCACTTATTTTAGGAGTTGTCAAATCTGCCATAGTCCTGTGGAGTTTGGGATTGTCTCATATAATGGGTCCTTAATTCTGCAAGGGTTTACAGGTCGCCAGATTGGCCAATAGTAGTCCAAGAGTAAGTCATGCGTGTTAAACAATCCAAAGAAAATAAAGAAGAAAAAGAAGGAGGCTAGGGTTTCATTGATATTACGTAATTAATTGAATGCTAAAAGTTGGTTTAACCTAAATACAAAGAGAATATATATAGGCTAAACAAAGGAAACTAAATAGGACTATTCTACCCTTAACGAATAATAAATAATCCTATATTTCTTAACATCTCCCCTCAAACTCACGATGCGGCAACTGCAAGCATCGAGAGTTTGCCAACTAGAAAACGAAAACGAGAAATAGAATACGACTTGGTAAAAAAATCTGCAAGCTGCAAAGAAGAAGAAACAAAGGGCAAAGTAATTGTGCCATGCTTGAGATGATGACGAGTAAGATGACAATCGATCTCAATGTGCTTAGTTCTTTCATGAAAAACCAAGTTGTGAGCAATCTGAATAGAACTTTGGTTGTCGCAATACATAGGAGTGGGATGAGAAAGAAAAACTTCTTGTTTTTCCAAGAAATAAGAGAATCACCCAAAAAGATACAGAAACCAGTAACAGACTTACGATCTGTGGGATCACTGCCATGATCAGCATCAGAGTATGCACGCAGCTCCAAGGAGGAGGTGGATGGAAATAACAGACTCTGAAAGACTGTACCCCGAAAATATCGCAAAATGCGAAGAACAGCTACCCAATGAACTGTAGTGGAAGAAGCAACAAACTGACTAACAATATGAACAGTATATGTAATATCTGGACGAGTAATAGTGAGATATACCAAGCTCCCAACAATAGTACGGTATAAAGTAGGATCTGACAAAGGTAAACCGTCAGAAGAAAAATACTTTGTGTTAACCTCAATTGGAGTATCAACAATCTTATTATCAGTAAGTCTTGCCCGCTCAAGAATATCTGCAACATATTTCGACTGAGAAAGAAGATAATCTCAATACCCAAGAAATATCGTAGAGAACCCAAATCTTTCATTTCAAACTGTCTAGCTAACTCTATCTTCAAAACTGAAATACCATCAATATCATCACCAGTAATAATCATGTCATCAACATATAAAGATAAAATGATACGACCTGCATCACTGCTCTTAAAAAAAAGAACAGAATCATGACTACTAGAAGCAAATCCAAGGGAAGAGATCACAACAGAAAATTTCTCAAACTAAGCACGAGGTGCTTGTTTGAGACCATACAACGCTTTCTTGAGCTTGCAAACATACCCAGAATCATGTAAAACACTAGGAGGGGGTGCCATATAAACCTCTTCTTGAAAATCTCCATTCAGGAAGGCATTTTTAACATCAAGTTGAGAGTTACGCCACTGACGAACCGAAGCTATTGCAATAAGAGTACGAATAATAGTCATTTTTGCAACAGGAGCAAATGCCTCCTCATAATCCATACCATACTGTTGAGTAGGGGTGGGCATGGGTTAGGTTGGGTAGGTTTTTTCCACAACCCAACATGGTCGATTTTATTTAAAATCAACCCAACCCAACCCAATTAATTGTTTAAACCCAACCCAACCCGATCAAGTTTGGGTTGGGTTGATCGGTTTGGGTTTCGGTCCAATTAAAGTTGGATTCAATTATATTTTTGTTAAATTTAGATAAATTTTTAAAGTTTGAAATTATTTGATAATCTCTGATTTTTTTTTTTAAATACCTATGTAAGGAATTCTTTTTAAAAAATGATGTATAAATAAGTTTAAAATTTATGAAGTATTTATTATTTTTTTTATTTTTTTTACAATTTTTTGGGATTTATTCATTTTGATTATCATCTCCTTAATTTTTACTTTATTATGAAATAACATTTCATTTGTAAATTATGTTTATAGGAATCAATCTATATAAAAAAAATGGACGTTTATAAATTATAAGTCATTTTCATATCTTTACTATTGTTTTTATTTAGTTTTTTTTTTCATCTTAGATATTAATTTTTTTTAAATCATCGGATTGGCTTAGGTTGGGTTGGGTTTTAAATCATAACCCAAAACCCAACCCAACCCAACCCAACCTCAAAAATATTTTTTCAACCCAACCTAACCCAATTGAACTTAAAAAACCAACCCAAACCGATTGAGTTAGTTTGGGTTGATCGGGTTGGGTTGGGTTTTGCCCAGCCCTACTGTTGAGAGTATCCCTTTGCAACCAACCTAGCTTTGTATCGCTCAGTTGACCCATCAGAATTAGTCTTGATCTTATACACCCAACGACAACCAACAACACTCTTACCAGAAGGTAAAGTAACCAAATCTCAAGTACCAGTCTTATGCAAAGCAGAAAGTTCCTCATCCATAGCTTGCTGCCAAAGAGGATCAAGAATTGCCTCTTTATAAGAAGAGGGCTCAGAGAGACAATGAATACAAGCTAAAAAGGTAGAAAATGATGAAGAATAACAAGAATAAGCAAGATCTGGTAACTTTGTAGACTTACGAATGCGTATGGATTGATGTCGAAGCGGATCCACAATCTCAAACGGAGCTTGAGGGACCGTAGGAGAAGAGGACGCTTCAGGTGTGCTGGAGAGTAAAGTGTCAGCACCTGCAAAATGATTAGTACGAATTGGTTGTAAAGACAACGGGGTAGGAACATGAGAATGGACATTTGAAGTAGTAGGCTCCTGAGAAGACAAACTATCAGGATTGTCAGAAAAAGGATCTATACGAATAAGATCGGATCTAGTCAGACTATAAGTAGTGGATGGAATAGAAAAGAAAGGTATGTGCTCGAGGAAAACAACATGACGAGACACATAAAGTTTGTGAGTTATTGGATCAAAACAACGATACCCCTTTTTACCTTCACCATAACCAAGAAAGACACAAATAGCAGATCGAGATGACAACTTGCTGAGTTCTACATGAGGACGAAGAACGAAACAAGTACAACCAAAAACTCTAAAGAGAGAATAATCAGGGGTATACCCATACAACTTTTCGAAAGGAGAAAACCCTGAAATATAAGAAGATGGAATTGTATTAATCAAACCTACAGTAGTAAGAACAGTTTTACCCCAAAACACACTAGGGACAGATGCAGATAATAAGAGAGAACGATCAGTTTCAACAATGTGCCTATGTTTTCTTTCAACAACACCATTTTGCTCAGGAGTATCTGTACACGAAGTTTGGTGAATAGTTCCATCTAAAGCAAGCAGCTCACAAAATTTATTAGAAGTATATTCCTCACCCAAATCACACGTAAAACATTTGACAATAGCAGAATGTTAAGTTTTAACAAGAGCACGAAAGGCTAAGTATATCTCAAAAAATTCAGAACGATGTTTCATTAAATAAACCCAACAATTACGAGTGTGGTCATCAATAAAAGAAACATAATATCGAGAACCTCCTTTTGTGGCAACAGGAGAAGGCCCCCATATATCAGAATGAATCAAATCAAATGGAGAAGAAGAAACAAAAATACTTCGATTAAAAGATAAAGCTGAAAATTTTGCCAGTTTGCATCCACTACAATTAGAAATATCACAAGGGTGTAAATTTCCTAAAGCCCCTGTAGAAGCTAAAAATCTCAAACAAGACGACGAAATATGACCTAGACGAGAATACCATAAATAAAAACTAGAAGAAGAAGGACTCAAACGAAACGAAGACAAATCAACACTAGTAGCGGCAGCAGCAACTGACACTTTTAGCTCATCCAAAATATATAGTCCACCTTCCTACGGTCTGTCCCAATCAGTTTCTGAGACTGCAGATCCTGCATTTAACAAGAAGAAGAGGAAAATGTGACTAAATTACCAGAATCACATAACTGACCAACAGAAGCAAGATTTAATGTGAGTTTCAGAATATGATAAACATTAGGGAGGGACAAGTGAGGTGTGACAACAGAACCAACACCTGCTAATGGCATAGGAGTGCCATCAGTAGTCATGATAGCAATAGAGTACGAAGGGGACACAGAAGCAGAAGACGAAGAATCTGGAGATATATGATGTGAAGCACCAGAATCCAAGACCTTTACAGAATGTGAAATACATGAAGAACTATGAGGCAACTGACCTATGGAAGAAGCAGACATAGCTTGAGGCTGTAAGGAGAGAAACTTCTGAAATTGCTCAGCCAAAGTACTAGGATCGGTGAAAGGACCTGATGAAGCTGCTGCTGCAGTATTAGATTGTAGTGGTCTATGAGCATTAGATCGTGATTGGTTGCTAGGCTTCCAAGCTTGAGATTGTTGCTGTAATTGATTCAACTGTCTCAACTTAGGACACTGAGCCTTCCAATGACCTTTATGCTTATAGAAACTACACTGGTCAAAGGCAACCCTTGTGTGAGGCTTATTTTGATTATTAGAGGATGGCTTAGAAGACACTGGTAATACAGAAGGATTAGAAGCAGAAAGAATTCCATTTTCAGCATAACACTTAAGACATATTTCTTCAGCCAATAACTCGCTGACAACTGAGTCAACAGAAGGAAGTGGAGAACGATGCAAAATTGAACCTCTGATTCCTTCAAAATCACTACGAAGTGCCGTTAAAAATTGTACCAACCGTTGCTGCTCTCTACGAGTAATATAGGCAGCATATGTCTTTAATTCTGTTGATTCTATAAAGGTCAATTGATCCCAAAGATCTGTCATAGCAGAATAAAACTCCTGAATGCTCATATTATTCTGATGAAAAGCTCGTATATCATTCTCCAATTGATACTGCTTTGCAAAATTTGACTGAGTGAATAATCTTTGCAAATGATCTCAAACCTCCTTTGTTGTCTCATACTTCGCCAACTCCCTACCTATGAAATGCTCCACGAAGTTGTTAATCCAAGTAATAATTTTTGAATTGTTTGATTCCCATGCATCTATCAAAGCAGCATAACCCTCATTGGTATTCTCAGGTTTCACAGAAGTTCCACTAATGAATCCCCACATCTTTTTACCCTTAAAAAAATTTCTCATCACGTAACTCCAATACGAATAATTCTTTCCATCCAACCTCACACTCACAGATTGAAGCGAATCATCTCTTTCAGTAGCCATAATAAAAAAATACCAAATTGCAGAAATACCAGATTGTAGAAATACCATATTTAACAGATTGCAGAAATACCAGAATAATTAAGTTGGATCCACGAAAGCTGTGTTTAAGATTAAGTTTTGTCCCATGAAATCTAGCTTTAATACCATGTTAAACAATCCAAAGAAAATAAAGAAGAAAAAGGAGGAGGCTAGGATTTTATTGATACTACGTAATTAATTGAATGTTAAACGATGGTTTAACCTAAATATAAAGAGAATATATATAGGCTAAACAAAGGAAACTAAAAAGGACTATTCTACCCTTAATAAATAATAAATAATCCTATATTTCTTAACAATGCGGACTTTGTTGGTCCCACTTTCTCGACTTACTTCTGAAGTTCAATTGATGATTATATAGTCAAAGGACGTATTTGGTATGCACTGTTGGACAAGAACAGTTGCAAGCACTTTAAACCTGGGTAAATTTGATCTCTTCGCAGATGCTTTTATTTGGTGGACAACATCCCAAAGTGTATAATCAAAGGGACTCAAAAAGGTTTTGAGTCTCAAAATATGCATCTTGAACTATGTCTCCAAATGACACTAGAATTGTCAATACTTCTCTTTTTTTCTACCTCAAATATCGTCTTAGTACAGTATTTTTCATGTTAGCAACAATTCAAAAGCTTGGAATTTTGACATATTCTCTCTTCCACACCAGGAAATTTGAATTGTCCCAATGATTTTTTGTATGTTAATCTCTGATGAAGTAGGGAAAATGTCCTAAAAGTTTATTCCTTTTTTTTTCATTATACTAGTTCTTTTCCCTTTTTGATCTTCCAAATGAAAATTATCATCAAACTGTTGTATACAGTGAAAATATTGAGCCTTTGTTTGGGCTTTGTTAAATGAGAAAATACATTTTCTTCAAAACTCATTTTCAACCACACATTATTTAATAAAATAATATTACACGTAAATAAAAAAAAAATTCATTGCTTTTTAACCACGCACTCTCCAAAAAATTACTACTTTAAAAAATATTTTTGTCCAAAATGTCATTAAAATGGAGCCCAAATAGTGGCTGAATCTTCCTCCACGTTCTCTGCTTGAAATAAAAATTTGTATTCGTCAAATTCATTGGATACTTTTCCGCGTTTATTTGTCTTCTTGAATTGCACATTTCTGCACATCAGTGGTATTTCATCGTCAAAAACATGAAGTCAATTATATTGCTTGTTTTATTTATTTCTAAAAGCCTTTTTTTTATTGTCATACTAGTCGCATGCCCGTGCAATGCACGGGCTGTGTTATTTTTTAAGATAATATTAGTGTGTCTAGCATTAAGGATTGATGAGAAACATGTGCATTAGATTGATTTGATAAGGTAAATTTACATATAATGTAACTAATAAAAACTATAGTCATGATGCATCTAGAGAGCATCAGGAAAAAAAGTACACTTTAAAAAAGACAAAAAACAATTAGCAAACAAAATTTAAGTGTATAAATGAACTTGAACAACATGCCATCATTTTCGAAAAGTTTAAAAGTGATATTAGTAGTCTTGAATGTGCACATTTTGTATAAATAAAGTTTTGAAATTTTCAATTAAGTATACAATCTTAAAATGGATCACTTGGCTTTAGTAAACATATATGCGTGCCGACATAGAGAAAGATAGAGGGGGAGGGACAGATGATTAACAAAATTATTTAGTACCCTACAAGTATTGAGCATACTTGATCTTTCATTTAAAGAGTCCAAAGACACTTCATGTTCATCGGCACACACAAAAGAATGTAACAATTGATCATGACTGGGAACTATGAATCAATGACAAAGGTTAGTTACCTAACAGAATGCCCACTCTATCATCACTGTCTATGACCATAACCATAAGACCAGCGTTAAATGCAGATTCGCAAAGCCAACCATAAGTTGAGAATCTGCACATAAAAAAACAGTCATTCAAAACTTTATCATGCATAGAAACTATAAGCTCCTACTTCTAGGTAGTTTATTTTAAATGACATACCTCCAACCCTGGTAACATCAATCATGAAACCAGATTGAGGCCTATGAAATGGATTAGGCATAGGCACCTCATTCAACTGTCAAAATAACAAGTTAAAATATGTGGAACAACATAATCAGAAAGATAACATCGTTGAATTTATAAACCATTATTTCTTATTTTTTCTTATTACCTTGGATATTTAGGCAAGTAAAAGTGTAGAAGGGGGTGCAAAACCAAGCAATACTGCTGCAACAGCACCGTCTTCCAAGAGTGCAAGTGAATTAGTCTACAGAAGTAAGAAAAACTATACTAAAAGAAAAGTTTGACTTTTTTGCAATGCCATAATGGTAAGTGACAATGTATGTAATATGATTGTCTTAAATCATTAACATGAATGCACTGCCATCTATATTTTTTATTGCTTTTCATGTGCCACATACTTTTAGGGAAAGCTGAGAATGCATTGAACATAATTAATTGGTGTATGAACACATGCATTTCATTTGTATAAACAGGTGCTTATCACACACATATACACTCACGCGCACACGACGCAATTTTTTTTATTTTTTTTGCAAATTTCATTTTTTTTTACTTTTAAATAACTTGAAACAAATTTTTTACTCATAAGTAACTCTTTACATTTTAGAAATATACTTAAAATTTGAAGTCAATATTTTTCACTTATAAGTAGCTTTTATAATTATAACATTTTTTTTACTCTTAAATAACTTGCATGATGATAAAAATAACTAATTGGATGAAGCAAATAAATCGGGTCGAAAATTATAGAATTGGAAAAAAAATTTCATCTAACACCATACACTTAGATATTTCGCACAAGTAATGTACTTCATTAGAAATAATAATATCTACACATGAGAACATTGCAGATGACAAACTATTTCAAATAAACACACATTCAATCTCAAGACAATGACTCCATTTTCAAGCAAAACCTTAAACCAAGTCAAAAGTATGCACCATAAATGGAGTAGTGGGTGCATCAAATATAATATCAATCAAAAGGCATTATTTGCAAACACTTTTTGTTTCTACTCCTCGAAAGTTTAATTTTGCTTCAATTCGAAAGTATTTAGAATTAACACATAATCCTGGTTTAAATTAATATTGAACTTGGAATTGAGGATAATTCAAAGATGTGTGATGTTAAGCAAAGTTTATTCGAAGGAAAATGTGGCATCAGCGGATAGTGATTCGGCTCATTTATATTTGTTCTTTTACCTCTGAGATAATTGAAAGGCACAAGGAAGAAAATTAAATCAAACCTCCAACGATACATGTATGTGAACATCTTCAATATTGCCTAAGAAAATAACAGACACAGATACTTATAACCTCATTTTCCTGCAAGGTTCAAGAAATGCAGTTTCGCAGAAAGTCACAAAATTTGAGATTGGAAGTTAATCAAATGTGTACCTAATGCTAACAAAACTATACACCGTGAAAAAGAATCAAGAATTTGCAAATGAATACATATCTTAAAAGTATTATTTTATTATTTTTATGAAAGCAGTCAATTTAACCCAAATTTGATTGCAAAGGCTAATCGTTTGGATGAGCAAAACATCAAATCCTCCTCTATTTATTTAGAGAATCGGCTAGAATTTTCATGTTCATTGCTTCAGTCATTCTTATTAAATCCTTATATCTGTCTATTTACAAATTCAAGTACCCAATAACGTTGCCAATGTCACAATTAAACACTTCAATTTCAATAAACATAACACGGTGGCTACTCACCCTTTGGTTTGGTCACAAATTTGTAAATTTTTTGTATGCATCCCTCGCAGTTTAACTGCACTTTCAAAACCGTAGTCGTCACAACTTGATGTAAACAAATAATTCAATATTTATTGCCAATTATAACTAAAATACAATTAATTTAAAAGTACAAGAGCAGTAACTGCCTCGTTCTCTATTTTAAGGTAGTGTATGATTGATATGATATATTATATTAGGATATACAAAAAAGATCACTCTACTTACAACATCAATTTTTCAATCTTCAAACTCTTACTCTAGACCCTTAAGTGACACATCATCACTAACAAAAAAAGGCAACAAGTTCACAAAATTTAAGAAATCATTCAAAATTAACATGATTACTGTTACAACAAAATCAAAAACAAGAAAAAATGTTTTTATCTGGGAGTGTCATAGAGAAGAGAACAAAGATAAAAGAATCTATAAGAAGAAGAACAGTCGAACAAACATATTTTATTGAAGAAAACATTGAAAAAAATTGAAATTTCTATTTTGAAGGCATATGTGTTTTTCAACGTAGAATAACAATAAAAAAAGCAACAAATTCACAAAATTCAAGAAATCAATCAAAATTACCATGATTGTTATTACTACAAAACTAAAAATAGAAAATAAAAAAAATATTTTCACCTGGGAGCATCATAGAGAAGAAAACGAATATAAAAGAACCTACAAGAAAGAGAACCACAAAATAAACATTTTATTGAAGAAAATATTAAAAAAATTGGAAGATTGGAAAAATTGGAATTTCTATTTCGAAGGGAAATGCGTTGCTCAACATAGAACACTACCCAAATGACAGTTATCAGATTAAAAAGGTTCTGAAAATGGAATGAAAAGGAAGTTCAATATGAGGCAAGCGTGTGTGTTTTGGATTTTACCTTTTTTCTTCCTCGGTTCAGTTTGATTGTGATAGGAGGAGCTAATCTAAAAGACGTGTGAAATGAAAGAGAGAGAGAGAGAGAGAGAGAGAGAGCAAAAAGTAACTTTTTAAGGGAGAAATTTGTGAACAGTTTCTAAAACCAAGTGGATAAAAGCGCGAGATAAAAGGGTTGAATAATAAGAAAACCAGTTTTGGAACAATGCGTAAAATCGAGTGCTACTAGAATGAATAGTAATGCAGGGATTGCCCCTTTTAGAAGAAAGAAAAGATAAAAGAAAAGTAGTGTAAAACAAATCGTTTTGACCAAACTCATTCCAAACCAGTTCAATGTGAAAATGTACGGGACAAAAATGTACAGTCTAATGTTGTGCAAGCAAAAGCAATAATTTCCACCAATCCACCCCAAAAAAAAGGAAAATTTGTATAATAAATAGAAAAAATTTAAATTGAAATAATTTTAATCTACCAATTAACAAATAAAAAAAGATGAAAAAATTTTATAAATTGAAAATAAATTTTAAAAAAAAATCTCTTTTCACAGAGAGAAAAACAGTGATTGAAAGTATTAATTTCAATCATAAATAAAGGGAAAATAATTAAAAAAATCAAAATTCTTTTATAAATAGAAAAAATGTAAGTTGAAAAAATTTTAAATGAAGAAAATTCATCCTTTCATGAAGAGAAAAGCAGTATTTGAACAGATTTATTTAAAGCATACATAAAGACAAAAGAAGTTAAAAAAATTATATATTTTTAAAAAATTAAATAGGGAAAAAAATTATGCACGGAGTGCATATACACACACACACACTTTATTTTAGTAATTTTTTGTTATTAATATTTTAATTTAAAATATCTAATTTACAATAATTAAATATATCTATACATTTACTTGAAAATGTTGAAGTTTTTTTTTACGTATAAGTAGCTTTTATTTTTAAATAAGTGGAAGCATTTTAATTATTTTTTTTTTACTTATAAGACTTTTTACATTCTAGATAGTGTAATATTTTTATTAATATTTCATTTCAAAAACTTTTTACATTTTAAAAATATTTTTTATCTTATTATTAATCAAAGTGATTTTTTTAGTTAGAAATAACTTTTTATATTTTAGATAGGAATAAAGAATCACTTTTATGTAAAAAAATATTATTTCTAATAAAATTATAGGATATAGTTGATATATAGTTCATAGCGTGAGAAAATAGAAAAAGAGTATTGTATGTTAGATTCAGATGACCAAACCAATTTAATGTAAAAATCAGCGTGACAAAAATATTTAGATATATTTAGTTTTTTAAATTAAATATTAATAAAAAGATTACACTATCTAAAATGTAAAAAAAATTACTTATAAGTAAAAAAAAATCACTTCAACTTATTTAAAATAAAAAAAATTTATAATTGTAAAAACTACTTATATGTAAAAATATATATTTAAAACTTGAAGTTAATATTTTTCACTTAAAAGTAACTTTTACAATTATAAATTGTTTTTACTTGTAAATAATTTCTTAAAATTATTTATACTTAAAAAATTTAAGTTAACATTTTTTACTTATAAGTAGCTTTTACAATTATAAGAGAATGAGGAATTCATATTTTTTTTTTTACCTATAAGTAGATTTTACGCTTATAAGTTTTATATTATTTTAAACAACTTGAAGTGATTTTTTTACTTATAAGTAACTTTTTACATTTTAGATAACGTAATCTCTTTATTAATATAATATAATTTAAAAAACTAAATATATCTAAATATTTTTGTCACGCTAAAGAGAAAATGGAAAAACAGTATTGTGTGTCAGATTCAAAGAACCAAACCAATTTGAAACCAGTTCAATGTGAAAATCAGAGTGACAAAAATATTTAGATATATTTAATTTTTTAAATTAAATATTAATAAAAAGATACACTATCTAAAATGTAAAAAGTTACTTATAAGTAAAAAATCACTTCAAGTTATTTAAAATAAAAAAAAATTTATAATTGTAAAAGCTAATTATAGATAAAAAAAAATATTAATTCATCATTCTCTTATAATTGCAAAAGCTACTTATATAAAAAAAAATGTTAACTTAAAATTTTTAAAGTATAAATATTTAAATATATTTAGTTTTTTAAATTAAATATTAATAAAAAGATTACACTATCTAGAATGTAAAAAGTTACTTATAAGTAAGAAAAATCACCTAAAGTAATTTAAAAGTAATAAAAAAATTGTAATTGTAAAAGTTACTTATAGGTAAAAAAAATATTAACTTTAACATTTTTAAATGAATATTTAGATATATTTAATTTTTTAAAAATAAATATTAATAAAAAATTTAAAAAAATACGTGCATTACTTTGAACATTGCTCCTTGCACGTAGGCTGTGCATGATCCGTGCACGGAGGATTGGATCGTCCGTGCACAGAGGTTTGCTAACATTAGTTTTTTTTTTTTACTTACGTTTTTATGTTCATTCTCAGGCTCATTATAAGATATCAAACGAAATCGAAATATTACATTCTTAATATCATTTTGAAGCACTCGCGGCATAGTATTACACGTCGTTAACGGTGCGTGAAACGCCTAATCGTAGCAAATATTATAGGATGCCAAAATAAGCATTTTCAAACTATATTTCAAAATTTTCGATAATAAGGTAACTTTAAAAATTCATCGACGATTATACGATAGTCGAATCAATAAATATTTTATATTCTTTCGAAACTCATTTCGAGAACTATATCATAAACACATTGAATGATCTAAATGAATATCGAAAATAGTTAAACGGATATTAAACGTATGTGTTAAAAACATGCGTATAAGTCATTTTTCTTAAAAAAATCAATTATTTTATTAATTTTTCTTAAAAAAATCAATTATTTTATTAATATTTATTATTTTTTCGCAACAATTTTCTCAATACATCATTTTGCACAAGAAAAATTATGTGGTATAACGTAAATTTTTTTCTCCATACACGATTGAATATGTTTTTTTTTTTACATTTTATTTACAATAATTTTTTTATAATATAATTTTAAAAATTTAAATATATAAGATATGGTTGATAGTTAATAACGTGAGAATTAGGAGAAAGAGTACGGTGTGCCAAATTTAAAGTAAGAGAGAATTATTGCAGTGGATGTGACATTGCACTCAAATGACATGTGACAAAATTTGTATAGTATTTTTGAATAGAATTTTTTCTGTTGCCAAATCAGTTCTCAAACCGGTTAAGTTATTTAAAAGTAAAAGAAGAGATTACATTATTTAAAGGATAAAAAATTACTTATAAGTAAAAAAATAATTTCAAGTTATTTAAAAGTAAAAGAAGAGATTACATTATTTAAAGGATAAAAAATTACTTATAAGTAAAAAAATAATTTCAAGTTATTTAAAAGTAATAAAAAATTATAATTGTAAAAGTTACTTATAGGTAAAAAAATATTAACTTCAACATTTTTAAGTAAATATTTAGATATATTTAATTTTTTAAATTAAATATTAATAAAAAATATACTACAACTAAAAGTAAAAAAAAAAAATGCATAAACCTCCGTGCACGGAGGTTTGCTAAATGTTCGATTTTTTTTTTAAACTTATATTTTTGTGTTCATATTCAGGCTCATTATGAGATATCAAACCTAATCGAAATATTACATTTTTAATATCATTTTGAAATACTCGCGACATAGTATTGCATGTCGTTAACGGTGCATGAAACGACTAATCGTAGCAATTGTTACGAGACGTCAATATAGACATTTTCAACTATATTTCGAAATTTTTAATAATAAACTAACTTTAAAAATTCATTGGCGATTGTACAATAGTCGAATCGATAAATATTTTACATTCCCTCGAAACTCATTTCAAGAACTATATCATAGACATATCGAACGATCTAAATGAATATCGAAAATAGTTAAACGGATATTAAACGTATGTGTTAGAAAATGCATATAAGTCGTTTTTCTTAAATAAAAAAATTAATAATTTTATTACTATTTATTATTTTTTCGCAACAATTTTCTCAATACATCATTTTGCTCAAGAAAAATTATGTGGTATGACGTAAATTTTTTTCTACATACACAGAGTGAACAGTAAATGAACAGTAAACCCTCATTCTCTCTTTTATGGTAGTATAGATATGTAATCAAGTGCATACATATTATGGATCCCTGCCAACTCTTGTGACCATATTTTCTACAATTTTGTGGGCCTGATTAATGGGTTCTTATTTTTGGAAACTATTCCATGCAGACAAAATAATGGTAATTGAATTTCAAACTAAAGTTGTGCATTTCATCATCTTAGATTGTAACATAGTTTCATTTTTTTCTATACTTATTCTCTGCACTGTATACCGTTTACAAGATTTAGTAAAAGCCTAAAAAAGAGACTGATGCTCATGGCTATGGGTGGCAAATGGACCGAGTGGCTCGTTGGCTTGCGAAAACGGAGCTCGTGGGCGGCTCGGGCTCATAAAAACACGAGCTCGAGCGCGAGCCAAGTAGGCCGGTTCGGTGTGGGAGGAAACGAATCGTCTATAACACCGCAACGTCAATTTCAAAATCAATTTGAAGGTCTAAATGACGTACCCCTACCTGAAAATATTTCAGATTTGGATCTTCATCATCATGTAAGTGGCAGTCCAAATTATCCAATTAATTTAGATGATATTGACGTTCCGGAAGTGGAACACGATCATGAAGAAGAGGCTGAATTAAACATTCCTGATGCGAGGAGAAAGCGAAAAGGGAAAAAACAAGCAAAATGTTTGGATCACTTTAAATTGATTTCAACGAGAAAAATCGTCAATAGAGTTCAAGAATTCAAAGCAGTATGTAAATACTGCCAACAAAAATTGGCATGGCAAAGAGGAATTGGTACTACCCACCTCAACCGTCATTACAAAGTATGTGCGGCCAAACACGAATTTATTCCAGGCTGTCAAACACAATTGCAATTTGACAGTTCAGACGCCGATAGTTCTACTGCACCCCTATCCACATGGGTGTATTCGGAGGAGAAAGCTCGAACCGGAATGGTGAAACTTGTTGCTGGTGCTGAGTTTCCTTTGGCATTAATTGACAACCAACACTACGTCTCGTATGTGAAAAAATATCTACAGCCAAGGTATGTTGGAGTAAGTCGAAACACTCTTCGTTCCAATACAATACAATATTTTACTTCAACAAAACAACAATTAATTATGGATTTGCAAAAATATGGGGGTGTCATATCTTTAACTTCAAATATATGGGAAGAGATTAATAAAATAATATATATAGCTGCAACTACACATTATATAGACCCACTTTGGTGTGTGCATAAAAAAATTATTACTTTTAGAATTATTAAGTTTCCTCACAACGCTAATAATATATTTAATTCTATTATTAGTATTGTTAGAGAATATTATTGTGAAGGTAAAATTCGTTCATTTACTTTCGATAATGCTAGTGTTAATAAAGTAGTTGCTGAAAAATTGCTTAGGGTACTACAACCTGATTTTGATGGGTATTTGTTTCATATTCATTGTGTATGTCATATTTTGAATTTAATTGTCCAAAATGGTTTAAAATATATAAAGGATAAACTTCAAAATATTAGGAACGCACTAATATATATCACAATTTCTCCAAGTAGAAAACAAGCATTTGAGTATTATTGTGCCGAAATAGGAATGCAAAATGCTAAAATATTTGTTAGCAATGTAGGTCATAGGTGAAACTTTACTTACTTGTTATTAAAGTCATGTGAAGGTTTTGAACATTTAATAACTAACTTTTATAACAATAGACATGTTAGAAGTGATGACGAGGGTATGTTGACTAAACGTGATTGGCATTTAGCTTTGAAAGTTAAAAATTTTTTGACATCTTTTTATAAAACCACTAAAATTTTATCGGGCGTTTACTATCCCATTAGCTGTATGGTGTTTGAACGTCTTTATATAATTGCAAGAACATTTCATAAATACAGGAATGACCCTAATTTTAGTGAAATTATAATTGTTATGGAATTAAAATTTAGAAAATATTGAGAAGATTTGCCTATGTTATTTCCTTTAACATGCGTGATGGTCCCCGATATGATTTATCGGGAACTAACTATATAATTGATCAAATTTCAAACGCCTTAACATTTGATACACCTATCACATATAGAAATTTAGAGTAAACATTATGTGAAATGTATGAATTATATGTGAACCGAATGGGTACTAATATTAGTCGGGTACCATTTGCACCTACTCCTTCCACTGAAATTGAAGAAGAAGATGCAGAAATATTTAATTTATTTCAAGGCATTAATTCATATAGATTTGATTCATCTACAATGTGTTCATCTACTACCACTGCCACTGCCACTGCCATGTCATTACCATGTGTATCTCATTCTCATCATACATTTATGGGCTCAAACCATAATGCATTGTCTGCTGAGTTAATTGATTATTTCAACCAGAATATGCCAACAGATAAAACAATTAAAAAAAGTTCAGACGAAGTAATTAAATTCTAGCGAAGGTATGAACGACGTTGGCCAGTTATATCTGCAATTGCAAAAGATCTGCTAACACCTCTGATTAGCACTATTGCTTTGAAGTCTGCTTTTGGTGCAGGTAAAAGAGTTTTGAGCGAGGTTAGGAGCCGACTGAAAGAAGATATTTTAGAAGCGTTAATGTGCGTTAAGGATTGGCAGGACGCTCATTTTCGACTACAAGATAAATATGCTGAAATTGCATGTCGTCAATTAAGTGATATTTGATTTAATTATATTGATGAAACCTTTCTTTTCTTATCGTTACTTCTAATTTTCTTTAAAAAATTGTACACGCTACAAAAAAATTGTTCATGTATAATTTTTAACTCCACCTACTAAAAATTTAAGTGGCCGGTCCCAAATCCGGATAAAGGAGGAGGGTTTATATTTTATTTATTTTAAAAATAAAAATAAAAAAAATAAAGCTTTCATTTTTATATTTTCTATCTCTTTTAGTTTAAAAAAAAATTACTTTTTTATTTTTTGAATTACCTATTTGTTCCTCAAAAATAAATAAAAATGAAAAATGGGGGCCGGGCTTGGCTTGGTCCACGAGCTGCGAGTTCGTGCTTTCATGGGCCGAGCCGGCTCTGCTTGGCCCATTGACAACCCTACTCATGGCAGGAAACTGCTTGTTTTGCCAACACGAAGAAGAAGTGCTACCCTGCAAAGTGCCAAGTTCTACCATTGGAAATTCTTGAAACTGTCTAAAGCTAAAACTATTCGTACTGACAAATTTATCTACACATTGATGTCAAATTATGTTTATCGTATTAAACTTCAAGACATCACAGTTTTTACAAATGGGTATTGGTCAAAACTTGAATACAAGATGTTTGGTTAATCTAATATTAAGTTTAATCTAATAGAGAGGAGATTAATATGTACCTCAAACGTATGGGTAGCTGTTGAAGCTCGAATTCTAACATTTTCTGTTCAAATACTTTGTTGAATCACTTTATTTAAAACTTTTGTTCTTCATTTTATATGGACGCAAATGCCATAATGTTTATTTTGTTAATTTTGTCCAATTTTCGGTCTTACCAATTTCGGATTTCATTTTCTCTCAATAGAGATTAACATGGAGAGAATTAAAGTAGGACAACCCACAAGTTGTTGTGTATTCATAATTATAATATTAGTACTTTAATTAAGAGACGTTTTGGGTCTTGATATTTTTGGTTATGTAGGCCCCGTTTGTTAAAATTTGTGAATTTAGGTTCCATGTCGTCGAAACTGTTAATGTGGGTGTTAAAAACGAAAGCAACGAAGAGAAATGTTAAGCAATTTGATAGTTTTGCCTTCTAACTTTAAATCATGTCAAAGTTGCATGCCACTTTATCATTCACATCGACTACTTTGGTCATCTGGGACCCAAATTCACAAATTTAAGTTGACAACCCAAATCCTCATTTTGTAAGGTTATAGAATTATAACCACTCCTTGTGAAATGTTAGAAATTTATGGGAGCAATCTCCATTGCTTTATTTGTAGAACCATCACGGGATGCAAAACTTGGTTCAGTTTTGGCTTTTTGTTTTCCTGTTTATGCTCGACCAACTACACAAAGGTACAAATGGAGATAAGCTGCTTGTGGGTTCTGTCGCTTGCGATTAGAGTGTCAAACCAGCACGACTCAGTTTTGAGGTGACTCTACCCGTCCCTAGTGTCCACTTTGGCACCACTACTGCCTCCCAACAACTGCTGGAAATCAATTTCATTACATAAACCAAGCACTGAAAGCTGAATTCATGAAACATATTACTTGTACAATAGAAATACAAACTTCTAGGAAATTGTAAAATACAACAAGCTGTTGAATTCAACAGAATGACTCCCGTTTAGGAAGCTCAATCTTTTTTTACTTGTCATCTTGCAACATCGGAGGGTAGAGATTGTTGCATCAATCGACAGAATAGCGATCAGTGTCAGCACTCCCCCGAGCCCTCCCCCTTGAAACTGGGCTTGGGTTTCTATGATAGGGTAAATCCTCAACTGAAGGCCCCACTCCAGTATAAGTACGCGACAAATAATTGCATGGTTTCTGCTTGGCCTTTATCGACTGTGTTAGACTCATATAGTTAGGTTTGCCACCGTGCCCCTCGGCTAGAATATCTCCTGACCCTTGAATCTCAGAAGTGGTTGTGGATGAATTCGATGACATGCTCTCATAGTACGAAAATGCAGAACATGGTTCAGATGACGAGCGAGTAATTTGACAAGTTTTCAGAAACTTTGAGGATATTTTGGTGGAATCACGATCATATGAATTAGAAAAGGATCCAAAGGTCTGACATTTTTCATCCGACATGGTATCCCATGGCTTGGTTTGTATCCAATTCCACCGTTGTGACCAGTTGAGTCCTGAATTGTTCTTGTCCACCTTATTTGGAGTAACCTTCTTGCTCGATCTTGAATACAAGATCGGGCTTCTTCGGGATTGCTGGAGTAAGACATCACATCGTATACAAATGAGTTTGAAGACAAATTTGAAAGAATAAATCTTCACGAATTTAATTAAACCTGTTTAGAAAGGGCATGAGCATATGTATTAGCCCTTTCCCTCTTGATAGCCCCTTCTTGTTTCATTAGTAATTTCGACTTCACTTCTTCAACCGTTGAGGAACTGTCACACCATCCATTCTGTCATTTACAGATAAAAAAAAAAAAAAAATCTTATTTCACTTATTGCCCAATTTGATAGCTGGATCATGTAACATATAGAGAAGATATTTAGATGTACCATAAGTTGATTCAAGATCTCACAATCAACTTTTGGCCGAAAAGAAGTGATCTTTCTCGATAAAGTCCATTGATTAGGTTAAGATTGAAAAACTTATGTTGGTGACTCGGCCTTAAACACAACCACAGACATACCTTCTAAGGGATTAAAAATAACTTAACACATAAGATTTCCGAAACCATGAATGAAGGTCAGCTCGTAAACACATAGAATCAGATTGGCCACGAGGTTCCCGTCTTCAAGAAACATAATCATTATCTAATTGAAAAGGTGCTCCCTGAGAAGCCAACACCTCCCCCAACAACCACTATGAAGAAGACAAATGGCACCACTAATGTTAGCACCATATGCTCTACCAATCAGATAAGAGTAATGATTGCCTTGTAACAGTTCATCATGAGCTGCGCCACAGTCCGTGTCCTAGGAGAAATGACGATGTGAACAGCCGAATTTAATAGTCAATTGAAACCTTTGAAACAGGACGATGACACACAAATCAAGGTCAGACATTATAGCATGATGACACTAAGGGCAACGGACTCTTGTTGTTATGGCTATAAATAGGGACAATGGTCCCTGCTAGAGGCGAGCTATATCATTCCTTGTAAACACTACAAAAACACTTCTTAATGAAAATTACTCTTTTTTTAACAATGTTTTAGCAATTATAATACTAAATTTATTTTTTAAGTTGATCTATAATTGCCATGTCAATTTTAGTCATCAACAGCTTTGGACTAATCATACCTCAGCTTGCTTTATAGGATCGGTAGTCTGATTCATCCGGACGTGCCCTCGTGCAGATGTCTTAGTGCATTGGGCCCTAACTCGAGTCTGAACTCGAACAAGCGACTGCATGCACCTTAATGTTACAGCGGCTTGTTTTCTAACCAGTCGACCACGAACTATAGCTTGTAGTCTTACCAATGCTTTCAAGGCCCTTAAAGCACGCTTTGCCTTCAAACACCAGAAAACAAATTATCTAAAGAAGTGAGGAAATGAAAAGGGAAAGTAGCTGATTACCAGAAATGACCGAAAATTTGTCTGGATTCGGACCGCGGCCCATTCTCGCCGGACCAGCATGAACTCCTTAGGCGAAGCTTTGGCCAAAGCAGCCACTGCCGCCGCCATTTCACCGTCAAACAAATAAGAAGTGGATTCAGACTCTTCTGTCTCCCGCGAAGTCCCCCTTCCTTTAATACCCTTGGATACACTCCTCCATAATTTCCACTTCCTGCCCTTACTACCCATCTTCTGTTATAATAAAAAATCAAAAATGATCATTGAATAAAATACAGAAATAAGATTCTATACAAACCCTGGAGGTTTTTAGCTTACATTGTCGCTTGATGGGGAAATTTTGGCTCCGATCAGTGATTTGATCCATTTCCCAGGAGAACCCATTTCACCGAAATAATATAAAAGTTATGGAAAACAGCAATTCATGCGAAGAAATGAAGACAATACTGTTGGAGAAGGATTGGGAATTCTTGGATATGGGATTCAATGAATATTAATAGTATTCTCGAATGTTGTTTTTTCTGCAATTTTGAAATTTTGAAAAAAAAAGAAATATAAAGTTGTAACGGATAGGTACGGAACTCGGGTGTTGCTTTGGGTACCATAATTTGCTTTAACCTTCGATCGGACAAAATTTGAGGATTCGGATAAAATAAGTTTTTTTCCCCCTTTTTCTTGATGTTAAGTCGTTGAGATGTTAAAGTGTACCGAACCACGCGCGTATTATGAGTTAAAATCGGGTTCCCGCTCTACTGTTTGAAGCAGCCCACAACTTAAATTTAAAATAAAGTAAAAAAGGAAAAGTCATGCTAGAGATAACATCATGAATTTTCATTTCATTTTACTTTTTTTAACCTCCTAAACTTTAGTATCAAAAAATTAAAAGTTCATATTCAAACGAGAACTAACACAATGAATACGTATGTGAATATTTGAAAACTTAAAATAAGTCTAAATAACTTCAAGAATTTATAATTCAATGAGATGTAACTGAGATTTTCAAGATATTAACGAATGATCTTGTCTTAAAGGCACGAGAGCTAAGTTCAATAGTGTCACATTTTAGTCGTTATAGGCATGTTACCTCTTGTCCTAGACGGTTAAAAAAGTATTTGACTCTTAGTTTCCTTTACAAAAATGTCACTTCCGTGACGCCATGAAACTTATGTTTCGAATGTTATTCAAATAATTCCTTTGACCATTATAAAAGTTGATTAATATATTATAATACAAACAATTTGAAGAACTTTGTGGAATAAAATATGCAACTTTATTGCCTCATAGTATGTCAAATAAATTCAATAAACTAATGAAACATAAATTCATCAATTTTGAAAAATAAAATTCTGATTTGCAATATAATTTTAAACTAAATACTAAATATTGAAAGAAAATAAAATTATTGTTCTAGTGACACGGACTCTATTAGCGATCTCAACCTCTAACTCGATCAATCAAGCATTTAAAAAATATTTAAAATAAGGAATGAGCATACGAATACACTTAGTATAGATCTCATGCTAGTATTATCATAATTTAATGTGAAAAGCAAGTAAATTACACACATAACATAATTTTTTAGTTAGATAGAACTATGATCGTCTCACTCTCACTTAGGTCTACCAATTCTCAATCTTCAATTAGGATATTTAGTCCTATGATTGGTCTCTGTGTATGATCTATATAATAACACCATATGGTATTATCTACACGATCCTTCTTTAATTTGGATCACGTAATAGCACATGAAATATTTAACTTAAAACATTAAAAAGAAAAAACACAAATTACTTGGCATTTAGAGAAATCCATACCTATTCATTGAATATGTTGTATGCTTGAATTACATAGGACTGAAAATTCTGGTGAATTGATCTCAGACATGTCAGAAAAGCTTTTCTTTCTTTTCTTTTTCCCCTTTCTCTCTCGCGGTGTTTTCTTCTTCTTTTTTCAGAAGAGTCGAGAATCCCGAACTGAGAAGCTAACCTAAGAATATATAAGGGTGCTCAGTTTGGCTGCAAATCATCATTGCCAGTTGTTGAAAAATTACACCAATATTGTACATGTTATATTCACAAAAATATACCGTTTATGTTTACGAAATCGAATCGTATTTTCGACTTACCGAAATGGAATTGAGGAGATGAAACGACAGATTCACTCATTTTCATTATTTATTTCAAACCTATATAAAACCAAAAGAATGTTACTAACTTTTTGAAATCAAATACGAAAAAGAAATTAGAAAGAATCAAGATGAGATGCGAGTGATGCGATTGGCCGAGGTAAGTGTTGGACACTTTGTCCTTAAAATGAATTTGTCCCGCATCAGTGTTAACGATTTTTTGACAATCATCTCTCAAGATCCAACGATCACGTCTAGCCATATGAGCACTCCAAATGGCTTAAAACAACAAACTCAAACGGAGTTCTCTCTCTACCATAACCATGACTTTGATGCAAGTGTTTTATGCAAACTAAAGTATAAGTATGGAATGGAATGATGTGGAACTATCTATTGACTTTCTTGAATTCTTTTTTAAATTATAAAATCCAAACACATGGGACCAATATATAATAGTTGGAAAGATATATCAAAAAACACACTCACACCAAGAGACACATCTTTTCATCTATCTCTTTCTAGCATATTCCACAATATTCTATACAATTTTTTTAACAATTTCAAGTATTAAGCGGCTTACATTTAGCTTAATTTCCCATTCACCAAATTAAGAATTCCACTTAAATGATTGTGTAAAATTGGTCACAATCAATTTTAGATATAAAACTCCAACAATCTCCCACATGGATGAAAATTAATG
>NC_036238.1:28126278-28132105 GCF_002742605.1 Olea europaea var. sylvestris
CACTTAAATGATTGTGTAAAATTGGTCACAATCAATTTTAGATATAAAACTCCAACAATCTCCCACATGGATGAAAATTAATGCAAATACCTATGCAAACACTGGTAGAGAGAGTGGAAAAACACTGCATCAGGTAAGGTAGCTTTTGGCTTTGAACCTTCCTTAGTGAAGTGCTATCGGATTTAGTTGGCTAATCAGTGAACATGATGTCTTGAACTATCAGCCGTTGGTATAAATTAGGACAACAATACTCACACAATGTCTCCTATAAATCGTTCATGGTTCTCGTGACTAGGTTTATTTTGGTCCTGAACCCATCTTGATTTTGTAATTGTTTAGAGAATTCAAGTCTTGAATAATTCTCATTGAAGCGACCCCACTTCACACTTACATAGGTAATCTCCTATTAAAAGTATTATGTCCTACTCCACTTGACTTAATTAAGATAGAGGAATCATTAAAAAATTATCTTAACCTCCAACCACTATGTAGAAATCACTTTAGTATCATAGGAATGAGTTAGGAAACCAGTTTCCTAAGTGCTTCATGAAATTCTCATAACTTAGTTGTCCCTTTGAACCAAAATTTTGGGATCTCCAGTCAACAAGGTAGGGCTACCATCTTAAGGACTCTTATTCAATATGCTTAATCTCATTCCCTTCGATATGTAGTATACTTGATCTTTTGGTAAACATTTATAAGTGGATCCACAAGTTCACACCAATAGATCAACTGCTTATGGCACTATGTCTACGACTTACACATCTAGATTTACCATTATATGTGATTTAGTATCTTTTCAAATTTAGCTAGCCAACAATCGATTCATTTGATAGATACACATTGTCACCAACTAAGAAATCCCCTTATGAAGCTATATGCTTATCATTAGCTTTATCTAAAACTTTCTCAATTCCAAACAAGATTGAAAGATTTCCATCAAATTATTACACCAGTCAATCATATTTATGAGTGGATTTTATACATGGATATTCAATATCATCATTAAAGCACTGTAATGCATTTGAACTTTATGAATATTCTCCAATATTCCAATTGTTCTTGTATATTCAAACAATCGTCATGATTGACTTTCATCCCATTTTATCCACTTTGGGGCTAACATCACATTTCATCCACTTTAGACTTAGTGTATATCATGATATCTTGTGAAATGTAGTCCATAGGTCATTGTATTTCAAATACGTAAGGACCCTGTCAATGACATCCAGTAATCATGGCCTGGATTACTTGTGAATCTACTAAATTTATTCATAGCAAAAACATTATCTGATCGAGTGCAGTTCGTAATATACATTAGACTGTCAATTACCTGTGAATATCTCAGTTGTGACACACTTACACCCTTATTTTGACCAAGTGTAAACTTGTATCGGTAGGGTTTTTTTTAGAACTTTCCTCTAATACTTCAATCTTTTTGAACATTATCTCAACATAATGACTGGAAAAATACAATCCCTTCCAATATTAAAGAGATTTTATCTCTATTATTACATCCGCCACACCCATGTCTTTCATGTTGTAATGCTTCGTAAGTATTTTCCTGACGTTTAGCACCATTTCGTGACTATTGCCCATCATCGACATATTGTCTACATACAAACACATAAGCATCTGGTGTATTTTTGTCACATTCATTTATTTTGAGATTATTTGATAACATCATTTTGTCAAACTTTTGGTGCTAGGAGCTTATTTCAGTCCATATAAGGACTCAACAAGTTTACAAACTTTGTGACTTTCACTTGGAGACACCTTCCGATTGCTTCATTATATCTCTTCTTCTAACTCACCATTTTTCACATCCATTTGGTGAATCTCAAAGTTATGTATTGCCGCAGTTGCAATTTAGTAACCTTTGTCGAAGTGATTCTAGTCATGGGTGAGTAGCTCAAGAAGTCAAATCCATCTTTTACGCCCTAAGGCTTATTTTCGGGAGGTATATTTACCAATTCCCACATATGAATTTATATTATGAAATCTATCTCACTATTGATAGCTTCCTTCCAATGCGGTGCTTTTGGAATAGACATTGCTTCTTCAGAAGTTTTTGACTCATTTTCTACCATATATGTTAGAAAATTTGAACCAAACGAAGTGGGCGTTCTAGCCCTCTTACTATGCCATGTTTCTTCCTTATTTGAAGACCCATTTGTAGTTTCATGTTCTTTTATTCAAACTTATATTTTCCACGTTCTCAAAAAATATCACATTTCTTGACTTAATTATGGTACCCTTGTTTATATCCGATTTGTATACATGAAAACGATATGCACTACTATTATTGGCGTATGCAATCAGTAGTTTTGGGACCAATTTTTATTTATTTAGGCTTAGGAACATCAACCTTTGTCAAATACCTCCACACTTTTAAGTGTTGGTAGAAAGGAAGATGTCATTTTCATAACTCATATGAAGTCTCTTTCAGGGACGGGCTTGGCCGTGCTACAGCCCGTCCTTTTGGTCTAAGTGTCCATTAAAAAAATTTAAGTAAAATAATTTTTTTATGTGCAATATTTTTTTTTATACGTATTAGCCCATATTGAATTTTTTTCTGGATCCGCCATTGGTCTCTTCCATTTTTTTGAGAGGTACAAGAAAGTGTAACTTTAGACTAAGTTACCCCCACAATTTCTAAATTATGGATATATATCCAAGTAGTAACATTGCACCCACATGACTTGAACTTTTCATATAAGTTCTTAAATATTAATGTTAACTCCCACATTTTTTGGTTATTCTTGACCTTAGAGTTCATCAACTCTTTCATAGTTCAATCTATTTATCACTTAGATAATATCCATATCACGTGCTTCGTGAAAGTCTAATTACTTTTAAAATAGTGGTCGTCGTTTTACACAAATGAAAATCTTTTTTCATTCGAAATTGTACTTTAATCAATCATATATTATATCATCTAAATTAAACAAAGGTCATCACATAGACCAATAACGCTTTCAAAGCATATACCAACTTAATTGGTTTGAAGATTGAAGTCAAATTCAACAATGAAAAAGACCAAGTAACTTCTCTTTATTCTCCATATTGACATTTGAATTAATTAATCAACAATATGTTGACAAGTTGTATTCTCAAAGTCACAACCTTAGGACATACCTCTAGAATATTTCATAATATTCTTCACAATTTGCATGACATGATTTTTATCCTTTACAAATAAATGTTATTTTACAATAATTATTTTCAAGGATATCCGGCATCACCGGCAACTATAGATACCATTTGTGCTCCATAAAATATTTTCACATTCCAATAATTGGGCAAGCAATTTTCACTTTAAATAATTAGGACAAAATCACATTTTGTCATACTCTTATGCAACTATAATTTTGCATAAATCATTTCATTTAATTTCATAGAATTAATTGAGGCTATCATCATAAATCAAGGTTACTATAATTTTCAAATCAATACCGGATGGACATATATCATATATGAAATCTAGATATTGGATTTATGCATACCTTATATGCAACATACCGTATTTATGCCCACTATATATACGAATTATCGTATATACAGAATACCATATTTACAACTTATCGTATATGTAATTTACCGTATTTGCAATAACATATCGTATTTACAATAGCTTACAGTATTTGCATTAGCATACCGTATATGCAACAGTTTACCATATATGCAACAGCATCATATCGCACGTGCAATAGTTTACCATATATGCAACAACATAACGTATTTGCACCAGCATACCGCATGTACAACAGTTTACTGTATATGCAACAGTATACCGTATATGCACTAGCATACCGTATTTACACCAACATATCGTATTCAATTTATGTGCAACTTACCGTATATATTATTTACCGTATATGCATAAATCGAATTTACAAAATGGTTGGTTCGTCCAGCCATGACTTGCATGTAAACAGATGTTAAGCCCATTTGAATTTCTTTCATAGAAATCTATCGCTGTATCTTGACCATATGTCTTGCAACATTTTTACAGGAAATGTGGACATACACATAACAGTCACCGGCCAAAACTTGTTTTCATTGCATTTAAANCATATGTCTTGCAACATTTTTACAGGAAATGTGGACATACACATAACAGTCACCGGCCAAAACTTGTTTTCATTGCATTTAAAATGAAAAGTTACATTATTCCAAACTTTTCCTCTCATGGTAGTTACAAAATATACAATGAGACATCAAAACGTATTCCATAATTTCAATAGAGAGAAAATCAAAATCATGAATTGCATTAAACATGTATTTAATGAATCTTTATTTCGCATGCAATAATTTGGAGTCCCTGCCACATCCAAATCAATTTTTTCATTTCCAATTCATGTATGATTCCATGACAGTCATATGAGATGAACAATTCAAGATTTTTTTGCATTTTCCATCTTTCTAATGTGCTGAACACAGTGCCAATATCTCTCTTTAGTATACAACATAACTGTCCGATAAAATATTTTTACGAACCAGAACCATATGCATTTTCTAATAGAAAGACAATTGCATACAATATGAAAAATTGCCATTTAAAATACAGTCATCACTATTGGCTGCCTTTTATCATCATATGGCCCTGTAACCATGTTTTTATATTTTATTATCTAATAGATAGATACAATGTATTTGCACTGCTTCGGTACCACATGAAAGAGACCCCCATTCAGCTACTAAAAGTCATGAAGACAAGGTAGCAAATTCATTTCAGTCTTCACCAACTAACTGTCTTCAAAGTATAATTTGAACAAGCACTTATATATTCTTTCATCAATTAGCCACTGACTAATTCAAATTATATTTAGAGTTGAAAGGTCACCATTTTAATAAACCAAGCCACATGCACTTTTCCAAAATTTAAACCATTTTTTAAAGTTTATTCAACTGCAGCAGCTCACTATTGAATTATACCAAGTAAACATAACTGCAAGCCATAAAATATAAGTCCAAAAGGTTCACACCTTTTTAGAAAATAGATGAAATTTCTTTTCCTTATTATATACAATTATAATGGAAATTATTTGCAGACAATTTCTATATCAGAATTTTCAATTGTTCACAATATTAATCAATATGCTGGAAACGAAAATATATTCCAGATCTGATAGAACATAAAATGCACAAGAAGCACCAAAAATTTTCTTAAAATTGTTGGAAAAATTACACCGATATTATACATGTTATATTCACAAAAACATATCGTTTATGTTTACGAAATCGAAATGTATTTTCGACTTACCGAAATGGAATTGAGGAGAAGAAATGACAGATTCACTCATTTCCATTCTTTATTTCAAACCTACATAAAATCAAATGAATGTTACTAACTTTGTGAAATCAAATACGATAAAGAAATTAGAAAGAATCAATGTGAGATGCGAGTGATGCGATTGACCGAGGTAAGTGTTGGACGCTTTGTCTTTAAAATGAATTTGTCCCGTATCGGTGCTAACAATTTTTCGGTAATCATCTCCCAAGATACAACGACCACGTTTAACCATAGGAGCACTCCAAATGGCTTAGAACAACGAACTTGAAAGGAGCTATCTATTGACTTTCTTGAATTCTTTTTTAAATTATAAAATTCAAACATATGGGACCAATATATAGTAGTTGGAAAGATACGTCAAAAGACACACCCTCACCAAGAGATAGCTCTTCGAATTCATAATTATTGGAATCATATGAAAAGACACATCTTTTCATCCATCTCTTTCTAAAATATTCCACAATATTCTATACAAATTTTCAACAATTTCAAGTATTAAACGACTTATATTTGGCTTAATTTCTCATTCGC
>NC_036238.1:28139634-28161151 GCF_002742605.1 Olea europaea var. sylvestris
ATTTACCTAATTTCATTAGGTTAACTTCAAAATAAAATTAATCTAAAGTCAGTCAATTTTGTCTCATCTAAACATATGATCAAAGGTTGACCTTCACTATACACGGTCAACATATTATTACAAGAGTGCTAATCACGATCTCAAGAAGCACATGACCACTAAGGTATAGAAACATGCCATGACTTTTCTTTCTTTTGGCTTTTGGCGTTTTATATTTGTAGAAAATATAAACGTGGACCAGTACTAACCCTCCTCTAGAAAAGAACTTTCAATCTCATTATTAGAAAGAAAAAAATGTATTAAAATAATCTAATTATGTGTTTTGATAGAAAAAATGAAAGCAAAGATTATTCGGTTTAGATAAAAATCAAATTTTAAAGAAAAGTAATATATCAAAGACAAATTTTTTATTGTAGTTGATATTGAATATCAATAGTGAAAATAAAAATCAATAATTGTTCATCGAAATAATCTATTCAAAGTCCACTAGATATCGCGTATGACATTTTATAGGACAAAATTGGTAAGAAAAAAGTAGTTGTACATGAGAAGAATAGAGCGAAGACTTTAAAATGTTTTATTATTTTTTTTTATTTTTTTTATTTTTTATTTTTTTTGGATGATTTTCCAAGCAACTTCGTCCTTTGCCCTAATGGCTAAAACCTCCCTCGGTTGGTGGTGGGGTTTTGCTGATTCAACCCTCAAATGTCATACCTAATGCAAATCTAATTTAGGAGGGTGTAAATTGTTAAGAAAATCAACCAAGTGTTCTTTGTTCGAAACCACCTTGGAGATGCTCTAAATGAATAATAACCGTGAATCTCATGAAAAATGAGTAGTTAGAATGAACCTATTATTCGTATTGCACTTATTTAGAGTTGGGAGTAAATAGACAATAATGTCCCTATGGACTACCATTTTAACGAGTTGACCGTAGACCTATTTTTGTACAGAACCCGGTGTGGTCCTAAGTTATGCACGGTACCATCATGCCACTACATGAATAGGGAGGAAGCATTCAATAACGTCTCGAAGTAGTTGCAATTAATTAGTGGGTCTATTCGAGAATAATAAGTTTGAACAAATTCTACGATGTAGAAAATCAGTTAATTGATTGATATATGAATATTTACGCGTTATTCTAAACTTATTTAACACCGCGTTATGTCAAACATGTACATTTTTCTTTACAATATAATGAAAAATACACAAAAACACAAGGAATACGACAAATTTTCTAGATAACACTTATAATTCCATTTCCCTTCGAAATCTCATTTAGGTGTTTGAAATCTTTTGCCAAATCATATGTATTGGTAGTTGCAATTTCATAAATCCGACCACTCTCCACCAAAATTTTGATATATTCTCAAAAAGATGGAGAAATAGATGTATAGCCTTCTTCAAGTGTACTCATTAGCTAAATATTCTAACTTTTGTCAGTATATTAAAGTTTAACATGATTCTTGTTGCGTTATGTAATCAAGGAGCTCCTCCCGGAATTTGATTTTAACAAACAAAGAAAATGATTTCGTGTTTTAATTATGTTTATTTTTTTTTTAAAATCTAAATCTTTAATTTTATTATTTCAGATATTTCAATTAATCAAGCGAATGAAAATTCCAGCACAGTAGAAGAGTGTGGACAAAATGGCCAAGGTTTAGAGGCATAAAGGACTTTCGTACGGGACCATCTGTCAGAAACTTCCAATCATCTTCGTAGCTTGATGCATATGCCACATAAGCAGTAGTGGGTCCCACTGGTTTAATCCCTGCTCTTATTTCTTCGGAGAATTCTCCTACGGGGTTTTTACCGACCCCTCATTGTAGGGGTCCGTCACACATGAAAAAAAAATAAAAATTGTGTCGAGGCCCATGCTTAGTATTGTCTAACAGGAAATAGACTCCTGTACGCCCAGCGCATTTCTATTTCTTCTTCTCTGGGCATTTTGCACGTCAGAAATTACTACATAGATCGAGATAAAATTAATCAATTTTATTTTGTCTCGCCCAAAATTTAAACTCTCTAAATTCTCTCTCTCAAAAAAAGTAAAAGTAACACTTTTACATTCTTTTCAATCTTAATTCTTACGTTAAAAAAGAAAAAAAGAAAATTATTTAATCAATCAAATTGACAAAAGAGTTTATATATTTTTCGAGAAAAAGAAGCAAGATGATAAATAACGTTATAAGAATCGATCAATCAAAAAAATTAAAAATTTGTTTAGACACTAAAACAAGTTATATGTAAAAAAAAAAAAAAAAATTATTTAAAAGAATTAGGTAATTGACTAGTGCACTTGAAAATTGTGTGAATTGAACCCTGCATTATCGGTTCACTTTTTAAAAAAGAAGATTTTCACTATTGGCGAGTCTCTTTGATTCATAATTGTGTACTTTTTTCATTTGATATCCAATATGTTGATAATAAATATGATTTTCTTATTTTTTATATAGTTCCTAAAAAGAATTATATTTTTCCTCTTTCGCCAATTATATTTTCTTTTTTCTATAAAAGCTAAAGCAGGCGAACGAGATTCTTGAGATATGAAATTGAACTCTTTATGGATGTTCGTGTATAGATAAGCTCTTGTTTTCTGATTTGTGGGGCATATTTCGAGATTTATTTCTTTCACGATACTCTAGAGACGAAATGGTGAAAAACTTCAAAATTAGGGTTCAATCTTTTTTAAAGTAGAGAAATGTGTGAACAAGTAGTATGAAAAGTGAAAATATATATGGAAACAGAAATAGAAAATGAAGAAGAGAGAGAGAGAGAGCGTGAAACACTGGTATTCGTTTTTGTTTACGTGCCTGTTGTAAAAGTAAATCTCCGTCACTCTCTCTCTTAATTCTCTCTCCATTTACTCTCCCTTTCTCTCTCCTCCATTACCCATATCTGCAACTTTTCTCAGCTGGGTTTCCATCAATATCCATTCTTCTGTCTGGGCCGCCAGAAGAATTTCCATTTTTTCGAGCTTCTTGATCCACCCCACCTGATCTGCAGGTAAATAAGTCACACACACTCTCTCTCTCTCTCTCTCTGTATTCATATATGTATATTGTATTGTATTTTTATCAACACGGGCATATTTTTTTGGGTTGTTTTCTTGTGGTAAATTGTGTGAGAAACGATGTGAAAAGAAATTGGGTGTATTTTTTCTTTTCATTTTGAATGTTTGGAGCTCCATTTGAGCCTTTGAGATGGTAATTAAAACGTGGTATCTTTTTCTCCTTTTATTTGCTATTGATGATCTATTAAGACTTTAAGGTTTAGTTTTTAATGTCATTGTATATATCAAGAGTGTGAGATTAGATTCTTGATGTCATTGTACATATAAAGGATTCAAGCCTGTGATTTATTTATTTGGAGGTCACGAGTTGCAGAATTCGAAAATTTTATTATTTTTACTTTTTATTAACTCTTTTGATTCTTTGAAGCTAACAGTTTTTTTAAGCCTTCAAAATTTGAAGTGAGGAGTATTGATGTAAACATTTTTTCTTCTTTTTTAATTGGCTGTAATTAATCTCTCGTTACACAATTCTTTTAATTAATTGATATATTTCGCATGAAAGAATAGCGGATGACAATTTGACAGTCATTTTATGAAAGTTAGTGCAATGTACTTGTACATTATTTGTCATTTATAATGGATAATAAGTTAAATGTCTTTTGTTATTAATTCATTTCCAGGTGGTGTTCTTGATGCAAGTTCTTAAACCCAGTCTTTTAAGGTTGGGCAAATTTTCATTTCAACATGTCAAAATAGTCTTCTAAGCAAGCTCTTCACAAGAACAGAGAATGCCGGTGTCAGGGGTTTCATTTTATAGTTCTACGACGTAGTAAAAAACTGTAAAAATGGCACGGGGTAGGATAAGGGCGAAGATTCGAAGGAGCAGTCTGTACACATTTTCTTGCTACAGACCACGCACTTCCGAGGAAGAGGGGCCACATGACATACAAGGTCCGGGTTACTCGAGAATGGTTTATTGTAACCAGCCTCATTTACATGAGCAGAAGCCACTTAAATATCGCACCAATTACATCTCTACCACAAAGTACAACATCCTTACATTCCTACCTAAGGCCATATTTGAACAATTCAGACGTGTTGCAAACTTGTACTTTCTTCTAGCTGCAATCCTTTCATTAACTGATGTATCTCCATTCTCATCTGTAAGTATGATTGCTCCTTTAGCATTCGTGGTTGGGTTGAGTATGGCTAAAGAAGCTTTGGAAGATTGGCGGCGCTTCATACAGGATATGAAAGTTAATTTGAGAAAAGCTAGTGTACATAAAGGAGACGGTGTATTTGGTAACAGACCATGGATGAAGATTCGTGTTGGAGATGTTGTGAAAGTAGAAAAGGATCAGTTTTTTCCTGCCGATTTACTTCTTTTATCATCTAGCTATGAAGATGGAATTTGTTATGTTGAAACTATGAACTTAGATGGAGAGACAAATTTGAAGGTAAAAAGAGCCCTTGAGGTAACTTTACCATTGGATGATGATGCAACTTTTAAAGATTTCAATGCAACCATAAGATGCGAGGATCCGAACCCTAGTCTTTACACTTTCGTTGGTAATCTTGAATATGACCGCATTGTCTATCCTCTTGATCCTAGTCAGATTCTTCTCAGAGATTCAAAGCTTAGGAACACAGCCTATGTTTATGGAGTTGTGATATTCACTGGTCATGATAGCAAAGTTATGCAGAATTCTACGAAATCTCCTTCGAAAAGGAGCAGGATTGAGAAGCAAATGGACAAGATAATTTACATCCTTTTCAGCCTCCTGGTTTTCATCTCATTCATCAGCTCAATAGGTTTTATCGTGAAGACGAAAAATGACATGCCAAACTGGTGGTATTTACGCCCCCCAGATAAAAATAATCTTTTTAATCCCAACAAACCACTGGTTTCAGGCTTTTATCATCTAATCACTGCTCTTATGTTATATGGCTATTTGATACCAATATCTCTTTATGTTTCAATTGAGGTTGTAAAAGTCCTCCAAGCATTGTTCATAAACCGCGACATCCATATGTATGATGAAGAGACTGGAACTCCTGCAGTAGCACGAACATCCAATTTAAATGAGGAGTTAGGACAGGTTGATACAATCCTATCTGACAAAACCGGCACCTTGACATGCAACCAAATGGACTTCCTCAAATGCTCCATTGCGGGTGCTGCATATGGAACACATGCTAGTGATGTGGAACTTGCTGCTGCAAAGCAGATGGAAAGTGGAAATGCATTTGGGCAATCAGAAATTGAATTGGAGACTGTTGTTACTTCAACTGATGAAAATGAACGTAAACCTGCAGTAAAGGGGTTTAGCTTTGAGGATAGCCGGCTCATGAATGGGAATTGGTGCAAAGAACCCAATGCAGATGTCATTTTACTTTTTTTCAGGATACTTTCAATTTGTCACACTGCAATTCCTGAACTAAATGAAGAGACTGGGGATTTAACCTATGAAGCAGAATCACCAGATGAAGGTTCATTTCTTGTCGCAGCTAAAGAATTCGGCTTTGAGTTCTGTAAAAGAACTCAGTCAACCGTAGTCGTTCGTGAGAGATATTCTTCTTTCCAAGAGCCAATTGAAAGGCAAGACTGCGAGTAAATTATTTTTAGTATATTTGGAAAGTATTTTCTCTTGGATCAATTGTCTTTACATCCAATATATTTCTGTAAATTCAGGGAGTATAAAGTTCTCAATTTGTTGGATTTTACGAGCAAAAGGAAGCGAATGTCTGTTATTGTACGGGACGAGACTGGTCAGATTCTTCTCCTGTGCAAAGGAGCTGACAGGTTTGTCATTCAACATCTTGTTTGCTACTTTTAGTTCTCTCCAAGTAATTCCCATTCAAAAAGAAGTCTTTTTGAAATTGCAGTAAAAGACAGTGTGGCCATTAACTTCTGCATATTATCAACATGTTCTTCATGTGCTCTCTGTTGAACCATTTGATCTAAAAGTTTAAGCTGCTAGATGAGGACCATATCCATAATTTAAATATTGTCAACACGTCCCCTCACGTATAGGCGGATATATTTTGTAATTAAAGTTTAACACGCAAAAAATTTATTTAATGAGTGGCGCAAGACTTGAAATCAGGACATTTGCCTGCGTGCTCTTAATACCATGTTGAATTACTTGATCTAAAAGCTTAAACTGTTAGAGTCATGTATATCATTTAACTAAACTAATTTTTTCCACACTCTCTAATGAGCATTTGAAGAATTAGTTGTAAAGTTTGTTTAAATTAATTTATTAGGCAATGAGCAGTTGAGCTTTGTGATTTTTTGTTTGATCTTTTCCTTATAAGATTGTGTTTGGCTATATTAAAATGCTCTGGAATCTATTTCTTCTCTTTGCAGCATAATATTTGATAGGTTATCAAAGAATGGAAAAGCGTATGAGGAAGCTACTACCAAGCATTTAAATGAATATGGGGAGGCTGGATTACGAACCCTTGCGCTTGCTTACAAGAATCTTGAAGAGGCCGAGTATTCTGCTTGGAATGAAGAGTTTTTCAAAGCAAAAACCTCAATTGGTGGTGATCGGGATGCGATGCTCGAGCGGGTTTCTGATATGATGGAAAGGGACTTGACACTTGTTGGTGCAACTGCAGTGGAGGACAAATTACAGAAAGGGGTATATTATATGTTGTATCACTGCTGTGAAGCTGTCACTACACACACACTCGTGGTTTGTATATGAACGTTTTTCTTTGTTTGCTACTCCATAGGTGCCTCAATGCATAGATAAATTGGCACAAGCTGGTCTCAAGCTCTGGGTTCTGACAGGTGATAAGATGGAAACTGCGATTAATATAGGGTCTGTCTCTTGCCAGCAGAAACTGGCTTTAACTATTTTATGGTGATCATAGTGTCTGAACAATCAAAGCCTTCCGGCTGCTAAAATGAAAACTTGTGATGACTATGCAGATTCTCTTGTAGTTTGCTTCGACCGGGCATGAAGCAAATCTGTATTACAGCAACCAATGAAGCCGCATTAAGCCAAGATCCTGAGAAGGTAGTTGTTTATAGAAAGAATATGCAAAACATTTGAGCATGTTTATTATAAATTATGGTAGCCTTCTTTGTTGTTTGTTACTTCTCAGTCTGTGAAAGAAAATATCTTGATGCAAATCACCAATGGGTCCCAAATGGTCAAGCTTGAAAAGGATCCTCATGCTGCATTTGCATTGATCATTGATGGGAAAACTTTAAATTATGCATTGGAGGATGACATGAAGCATCAATTTTTGAATTTAGCAGTTGATTGTGCTTCTGTCATATGCTGTCGTGTTTCACCTAAGCAGAAGGCTCTGGTAATCATCTTTTGTCTCATGTACCTATTTAATTCCATGCTGCGTATTTTGCAATTCATTTCTCGAAATTTCTGAGATAATTCTACCGAGCATGTTTGGCTAAGCTTAAAAATAAGTGAAGTTACTTTGTTTCCAACATGTTCGAGAAATTAACTTTTTCTTACTTGGAAGTAAAAAAAGTTACTTTCTGGAGAGTAACTCTTACTTTATTTTCAAAATAAATAACTTATTCCTACTTTAATCTGTTAGAAGACTTGTCTACTTATAAGCAAACTTTTTAAGCATAGCCAGACATGCTGATAGTTATGACTGCTCAATCCTTCATCTGTGCTGATGTTATTTGGCAACCAGGTAACAAGATTAGTAAAAGAAGGAACTGGGAAAACCACATTAGCAATAGGCGATGGTGCAAATGATGTTGGCATGATTCAAGAAGCAGACATTGGTGTGGGAATTAGTGGATGTGAAGGAATGCAGGTTTGTAACATAATCTTATCAGCTTCAAATGCAGTATGCAACGATGAAATCATAGTAATTGTTTTTTCAGATGTGTGAAGCATTTGTTTCTTTGGAACATGTTTTTGCAACTAGGATTTTGCAGTAGATCTTTGAAGAAAGATCCCATTGTTACTGAAGAAAAGAGCTCATAAAAATATTATTTAAACTTTAACCATACTACACTTTCAACAAAGAACACTTTGATTGGACGCTTAAGAAAAGATATGTAGCACATCTTTGTACCCATTTTAATTGCTTGATGAGTTTATAAGCCTTGGCAATCTGGGATTATTTTTCAGGGCACTCAGCATTATCTGTATATGTTTCTCCAAACCATTTTCATTTTGAATTGATTCCTTGAGAGTGCAATACTTGCAGTTGAATCCACTATCCTGAGTACTATTCCTACTTGCCATTCTGCTCAAATAAATTTCATGCTCTTGGACGAGATCTATTTTCGTTCTATCCTTGTGAATCATTAGTTTTGTTACCATACTGATTTCAGGTTTTTGTCTTAATTACATGTCCAGATTTTCCATGCTGATCATTGAGCAATGCATTCCTCATTGTTTACCTTTTATTATGTGTACTTGTCTGCTTCTTCCTTTGAATAGTATGAAAAGAATAAAAGTATTGGAGAGCATTAGATGATCATATTCCTCACTCCACTTCTCTTGAAATTAGTCAACATTTTCCAGCAGTACTTGATGGAATGCAAACTCTGATACGATACATATACTGGATATGCATTTTAGTCTGGTAGCCGCAATTCAGTGGCTTCACTTTATAAGAGAGATTGTGCTTTTTCCCAAATGTATCTGGAATCAGATTCTGTAGCCACTTGTTATTCGCAAAATAGTTATATACTTAAAGAATCACTTATCAAACTGCAGAAATGATCAAGTACATCAAGAATCAGAGAGGTTTACCTTGTCATTCCTTCACTTTCAGAAGTGATAGTCTGATAAAAGTATTTTCTTGTGTAAACAAAAGATATGCATATGCTTATTTGAATTTTTTTCATATTGTCTCTTGAGAAATTCAATCAAATTTGGCGTCAACCTTATTGATAAAGGCAAAACTGTAATGGTGACCAGCTGAAAGAGAAGAGGGAAAATAATATCAGTACATGCACGCACGCGCGCGCGCACACATAATCCAATTAGAGTTTATTTTTGTTGCCCAGCTGAATTGTTGATTTACCACATGATAAATAAGTTGTGTTCCAGATCAACAGAGTTATGAAATTATTTGTTGAATTATCACTTTTCATGGGCTTCATTTAGATGCCGGATTGGGTTCAAATCCACTTTTGTTTTAAAAAGATCAAGGAAGAATGAAAAGATGTTGAAAGCATACCCTGTTTGTGGATTATATTACAAATGGTGAATGCTAGATTCTGTGGCTGAAAAATAATCTCTTTCCAGAGAATTGTAATTTTTAGTTTTTTTCCTGATAAATTAGGTTTTATTTTATTGTTGATCAAGTTTCTTGCTTAAGTTTAATTTCTTAAAATTCATGTAATTAACATTCTTTTGAGGTCATGGGAACTTTTCATGAGCATGTATTACTTTTATATCAAAATAGGCTGACATAATTTTGGCTTTATGTAGGCTGTAATGGCTAGCGACTTCGCTATTGCACAGTTTCAGTATCTAGAGAGGCTTCTAGTTGTACATGGACATTGGTGCTACAAAAGAATTGCACAAATGGTATCGTCTTAGCTAACTCATTATGTTCTTATTGATGCTGTTGAAAGACACTATTAAATAATACAAAATTTCCACCCCTTTGCATGTACAAAGCATGTTAATTATTGCATGGATGTAGTCCTACTTCGCGCTGCCTCCATCTTTGTTTTATTCTCAATTTTAACTACAATTCTCTGCACTCTCAGATCTGCTATTTCTTCTATAAAAATATAGCATTTGGCCTCACAATTTTCTACTTCGAGGCTTTTGCTGCCTTTTCTGGACAGTCGGTCTATGTTGACTGGTACATGCTGCTGTTTAACGTCGTTCTTACATCATTGCCCGTGATTTCACTTGGAGTATTCGAACAAGACGTAGATTCTGAAGTGTGTTTGCAGGTTAGTCTTTGTTCAATTCTTTCTAAATTTTATATGCTTGAATTTCCTTCAAACTACCACAAGTTCAGCATGTGTAGAATGCTTGGGATAAGAACACTAGCGGTCAATGAACTTTTAAGTTAAATTTTCAATGAGGATCAATCAAATTAAAACATTGTGACAGTTGGGACACTGAACTTAAATGATTGTTACGATTTGGTCATTCCATCCTTTAATCGAATAGATTGACTATCAAGTCAACTTTTCCTTTAATTGACTTGATGGAGATAGACAAGGTGACCAAATTGTTGCAAACTGTCAGTGACAAACTTGAAATAAAAATGAAATTTCGCGAAAATTTTGATGACGGTCAGTTTATTTACCCGGAAATGCTTTGTACTGATGCAAACTTATGCACGATGCAGTTTCCGGCCCTATATCAGCAAGGGCCAAAAAATTTGTTCTTTGACTGGTACAGAATATTCGGGTGGATGGGAAATGGTCTATACACGTCCCTCATTATCTTCTTCCTCAATATTATTATCTTTTACGACCAAGCTTTCCGTGCTGGAGGCCAGACGGCTGATATGACTGCAGTTGGTACTGCTATGTTCACTTGCATTATTTGGGCCGTTAATTGCCAGATTGCACTTACAATGAGTCACTTCACGTGGATACAACACTTATTTGTTTGGGGTAGTGTCACTACATGGTATGTGTTTCTTGCATTCTACGGAGAATTATCATCGGCTCTCGATGAAAATGCCTTCAGAATCCTCACAGAAGTTCTAGCTCCGGCCCCAATTTACTGGATCACTACCCTCTTAGTGACCATCGCCTGTAATCTCCCGTACCTTGCACACATCTCTTTCCAGAGATCGTTCAATCCAATGGATCATCACATCATTCAAGAAATCAAGTACTATAGGAAAGACATTGCTGATCGACATATGTGGAAACGAGAGCGGTCGAAGGCAAGACAGGAGACTAAAATCGGGTTCACAGCCCGAGTCGATGCGAAAATCAGGCTGTTAAAAGGGAGACTGCAGAAGAAGTATTCAACAATGAGTGCTTCCACTGTAATACAACATCAAACATAATTATTATGCATTTAAGTTTGTTTTTTCCTTTTTCTTTTTTCTTTTTTATTTTTAGGTTTTTTGGCTGTTTGAAAATTTCTCTATTTGTGTTTTCTCGTTGAACCTTGTTGGTTCATTCTTATTGCCTTTTTTGTCCAGTATAGTGAGCTATTCATAACCCCAAAGCACTTGGGCTGTTGTATGTATGATATTTGCATATGATTATCACTGCCTTGTGAATATATATATAAATATATTTGCCTTTATTCCTCTTCCTTGTATATACTTGTCTAAGCACTGTTATGTTAATTGATCGTATTTGTTCATTTCATCGGGGGTTCTCTATGTCACATGTAATATGTTTGCCAAAGTAGAATCGGGGAAGCGGTTGAGCCCTCGTTTATCTATGACATTGCACTGGATTCCAACATATTACAATCTTTTTAAATTATGTAAGTTGCGATGACAACTTGCATTGAATGGATTGGCCTGAATGAGTGATTGAAAAAAACCCGTCCCGAATGAGTTGGTGGAGCAAGGTGGGGATCCCCGTCGCTGGGCATGGGTGTGGGGCGAGGCGAGGATGCCCTGCCCTGTGGAGGAAAAAAAAGAAAAGGATTAAAAATAATTTTATTTCCAAACAATTTACTCGTTAAAAACACATTTTGACTTTGTATTTTATTATCAAATCAGGACATAACTTGAAATTTTAAAAATGTAAAAAAAATAATTAAATGGGGGCAACAAACAGGACAAAAAGTTGCCCCATCCCACATTATGACATTATCAAATTCATACCGATTGGAGATCTTTAATTGATACAAAAACAGATCGTTTAGTATGTGTGATCATATTGACATTATTAAAATCATACCGATTTATTTCAATATAGAGTTATTTTAATTATTGCATAATCTAGGTGTTGACACATAAAAATTCAGCCCAAATCGAACGGTCCAAGGAGTGAAGCCCAGTTGGAGAATCCCCAAATCAGTTAGCCCAATGAACGAAGCTCAATCAAACAAATCAAGATGAAAGCGGGAGGCCCAAGAACGCGGTAACGCCATCGCCCAAGTTTGCAAGTCGTCCAAAATCTGAGCGAATGAAGTGTCATACAGTCGCCCAGAGCTGTTACTCTATTCTCGCCCAAACCTTTAAGTCGCCTAAAGTCTTAACAAACATAAAGTGTTGTGGTTATCAAGACGTGCAGTTATCAAAGCAGTTATTAAAGCAGCCCTATCACGTTCCACGATTCAAGGAATTCAATCGAAAGCGGTTAAACGACTAAGAGTAATGGCAGCAGTTAAAAAATGCAGTTTTCATGACAAGTTGGCCATTACGAGGAAAGTGGGCAGTTATAGGACGATCAAGCAGTTTTTAGACGATTGATCACAAAGAGATCGTCCATGAAGTATAAAAGGGAGAAAAGACATTGAGCAAGGGACCGAATAAAAAACTCTCGAGTAGAGAACATGTAATTTTAATTTCCTTAGTTTTAGACTTAAACACTTTTTTCAGTAACTCGTGTGCTTGCGCCCCTTGCATGCACTTTGTTTTTAATTTCCAATTGTAAAGTTATCGCCAATAAAAGAACACCCATTTTTGGGACTTTGTCTCAAGAGGTTTGTCCCTTACACAATCGTTTGATCCTTTTTAATTGTTAGCAACTAACCCGCGCGAAACACTAGGGATGGAAAATTTTCGTTTCCAACTCACTTCGCCTGAATGGTAAACAAGCAGGGACGAGGAACATGGATCCCACCCTAAATTCCCCAAACATGTTTGAAATAATTTTATTTTAGTTTAGTTTTATATATATTTTTATTTAAATCGTATTTAAAAATATTAATAATTAATAATTAATAAAACAGATTGGAAAATAAGAATTTTTTAATCTCTGCATTTTGAAAATTCTCGACGGGATGGAAATGGTAATAATCGCTCGATGATCGTCCGTCCTGTTTCCATTCCTAATGTAATAGCGCTTCTGATTTTATATTTCATCATAAGATTTTTTCAAGTGATATATTCGGTGTACTCTTCCTATACCCATCTCCTAATAATTGAGATCAAACAGAGATGTTTTGATTTTGACCTTTGCTCAATCTATACAGTTACACGCAATTACAAATTCACACAAGAGTATACTTGTTTAATATATGTATCGACTCATTAATTACAAATTTGAGTCAGAATTAATTTGTTCTTAGATTTTTATTTTTATTTTTTTTCAATTGCATAAATAGAGATCTTTCATGATTGGAGTTCCAATCATTGAAATTAAAAACTAGACAAGTTACTCTAATTCATTTTCTTAAGTTATTTTGGGATTTCAAGTGACATTTAACAACTTCTTATGGACCATATTGCAACTTTCTTGGAGTAAGTCAAATAGTTTAATCTGTAATTACTCGATCTCGTGGATTTATTTTTTCGATCATTCTTAATTGTTTACAATTCAAACTCTATTTTCTAACGTTTTTCTTATGGACAATTAACTAATTAAAATCAAACTCCATTCTTTTGAAAAAAGATTGTATCACTTACCTCGTCACTCCTCGACGGTGATAGATCTCAAACCCTAACTTCCTCATTTTACACATAATATTTTGCATATTAACAATCGTGATACTCAATCTTCACGTGCATTGTCAACAATAATTTGGATGGACTCACGAACCAAACATCATGCTATGAAATTGGAAAGTTCGAGACTTCAATCGATTTTTTTCAATAATAAGTGAATAGATCGAGAATCATCGAATCCCTCCATCCTCCTAGACTCGCACTTTCGATTACGTAGCACATCAAACGCGACCAAATTCCTCTCTAGTATAGTGCTGACTTATATTTTGCCCTTTGCAAAACCACGCACCAAAGCCCCCAATTTCTTATATATATATTTTCAACATACGAACATACGTGTCTCTTTCTACTGTTCAAGATTCACCCCTCGGTTGATTAATCGACTCTACATTCGCATTCTAAGGAGAGGAGCATCTGAATCTGCTCATCAACATGACTTTCGGTTCTCGATTTTTTCATCACCCTAGAAAGGTAATACTAGGCATTTTCCTTGTTTTTTGGGTGATTGTACATGATGAGTTAGGGATATTAGTTGAATATCTAGAGTTTATATTTCTAAATGTTAAGATATATTTTGCATGAGATGACAAAAATTTAGCGCGCTCAATCTGAAATCTGATGTTTTTCTTTTTCTTCTCTTTTTCGGGAAACTGGTATTGGATCTTGCTGTTGGTGTGTTTAATTTGAACTATATTTCTTTCTACTGATGCAGTTGCACAAAATATTTTTTTGTATAGGCGGGTGTTTTCATAATAAATTCATCGACCATATGAATTATCCAGAAATGGACGCTTGGGTATTGATTGCAATTGATTGGGATAGTGGCCTTTGATTAATGTCCATGGAGCTAATAGAAATGATAGGACCTTAATATAAGTGAACTAGTGATGAAATCAAAATGTGCTGATCGCAGCTCAAATTTGGTTTCTGTTGAGATTCTTTTTCTTGTTTCATCTGCCAGCGGTCGATTGGGTGATTAATGTGCCCCAGGCATTTGGATATGGGACATTGTGTAAATTATATCTTTGCGTTTGTGTTAAGATAATGATTGTCTTCTCAAAATTAACTATGCTCATAAACTCGGTAATAGTTTTGCTATCTAAAATACCTTAGATATTATTTAGGCTAGCAAATTGATCCCCTTGTCCGCTTCTGATCTTCAATTTTATGTTTCATTAAGTTTACTAATCAATAGACATAAAAAAAAGGCCTTTTGACATTTTATTTCCCATACTAAAAGATAGAGCCAGGTAAAAACTCTACATGTTCTCTTTCTAGTTCTTCATGATAGATGATATGTATTTTGTTAACTCTGTTTTTTCAATGGCATTAGTATATCTTTCAAATTTTACAGCTTAGAGACACCCATAAGATTCTACGAAATGATCGTGCAATTTTAGCACGCTGGGTTGCCAATGATGTCAGCCAACATGGTCTTGGACATGGAGGAAACCACGGGGTTTCCAAGTTCTCTAGTGGAAGCTTTTTAAGTCCCAGTTACAGAGCGGTAAATCCCACCCTTCTGATCAGATCCATTGAAACCTTTTCCCCCATTCCTTGCGCAGTACTGTACATTTAGTTCTTTTCATTAATATAAAGGCGTGTACAAATTGTTCACAGATTGGATTGAAATGTTGAAAGTCTGAATTATGTACTGCAGATATCTACTGTAGGGACACAAAAGGGAAATGCTTGGCGAAAAGAAATGGAAGCATACACATCCTTTTCTGGCACGATGTTCCAGAAAATGCATCCATGGTGTGTTTTGTTTCATGTTGAGATCATCTGTCCTCTCATGTAGATACATCAATTTGACAATTGCCTTGTTTAAACATAATCTGACATCATGTGTTTCTGATTCCAGTGCAGAGGGTAATATAAGGAGAAGTTTTTCAACAGCTTCAGGTTAGTTTAGCTTACAATTTTCCCTGATACTGTTATTTGAGCTGGAGCTCCTTACTTTTGACAATGTTTTTGGTTAGTCATTGCCAAATTATTATTATTATTAGAGCATACAAGTCCAAACTCTGGTTCTAGCCACGTTTTAATATCTGGAAGCTATTTGACATACATATTTCGTAGTTATGCTAGTTAATATAAAACATTTTCTATAACCTTGGTAAAATTTTAATTATCTATAGACCTGAATTTGATCCTAAAATTATTTCAGGCCTCGTTTGGGAGGGATTTTGAGAATTGATTTTTTGACCGTTACAAGAAAAGTGAGGTCACCTGTGAGGGAAGAAGTCAAAAATTACGGTTGAAATAGTGAAATAATGGTCAAAAAATCAATTTTTTGAAGTAAAAAATCCTTCCCAAACAGGCTGTCAATATCTTGTCTGCTTGATCCTTTGTGTGCAATTCTCTCATTCTCAGTGATTCTTGTTTGAGGCATGTCCATCTATACTAATTATATTACTGTCTCTCAGATCTACCTCCACACCAAGAGATTGGGATGCCTTCTCTGTCACCTACAATGACGGAGGTATGCATCTTTCTGAAGTTCTTGAAAGAATCTACTTATACTGCATCTGCTGTTGTCATGATAATTGTGTTTCGTTCTTTTGCTTTCATGCAGGGAAATATTGCTAGGTGGTTGAAGAAAGAGGGTGACAAAATTTCTCCTGGCGAAGTACTCTGTGAAGTTGAAACGGTAGGTTCTTTTAATGTGTTTCTCCTTGTTATCTTATCAATCTGAAATTCTATTTTAATATCCCTTCTATACTTTTAGGATAAAGCAACAGTGGAAATGGAATGCATGGAGGAAGGATATCTAGCTAAGATTTTACGAGGGGATGGATCTAGTGGAATTAAAGTTGGTGAGGTATTAATCTCATTTGTCAAAGACCTTTTTGTTCGAACTGCCCCTTGAATATTTCTTCAGAATTTATACAGTAATATTTTGAATAATACAGAACAGAGGAATCATGTTTTGGTTTGTTTTCCTTCCTCGTGCCTTCAACTTAAATCTTTCTTATTTTTTTTTCCTCTATTATTTACTTTTACAAATAATCTATTCTTCCCTAAATTGTTAGAACTCTATTTTCTGGACCTCACTAATCAGGTCCCTTTCTTCATGTAGATAATTTGTACAAAATGTTAGTTGACATCATCTAATTTGGGTCATCTGAAATTGGAGATCATTCATCATTTGAGCAGGTTCAGTTATGAGTGTAATCAAAATCAAACTGCATTTTTGTTTCTGAAAAAAATTATTCAAACCAAATTGAATTTGGTTTTCTCCTAGTCATCAGACATAAAAGCCTTATTTTCTCGGTTTTTCATGAGACTTCTGGTTCCTTCTACTGGTAACTGAACCAAATATGTATTGATTGGTTTCTTAACCCTGGGAATGGAACCATATTGAGAAGCTGAAAATGAAAGCGGTCCAACTAAGCCATTGGAAATAAATGCCCATCAGAATTTTAAGAAGGAAGATTTATAGTTACACTTCAGATAATTGTGTGAAGATTATTACCATTATTTTTTTTTTCTTTTGTATTCTTCAAGTGTATGTTTTTTGTATCATGCAAGTCATAATTATTTAGTTCTGGAAACTTTTTTGAATGATATGTTCACCTCTAGATAATTGCAATAACTGTTGAAGAAGAGGAAGATGTTGCAAAATTTAAAGACTATCAGCCTTCAACATCAGATTCTGCACCAGCACCCAAAACATCCCCTACTCCAAGTCCACCAAAAGAAGAGATTGCAGACGCACCTGCTACTTCACCAGAGCCAAAATCTTCAATGCCCAGTGCACCTCCTTCTGCTGGAAGCCGCATTTTTGCCAGTCCTCTTGCCAGGAAACTAGCTGAAGATCACAATGTACATTATATGCTACAATAATCTTATCAACAATATTTCCTGGGAAAATAAGAGTTAGTGTCTTATAGTGTCTTTCCTGTCTTGCTGTCCATGCGTTATCATGAAATTAGGTACCTCTTTCAAACATCAAAGGAACTGGTCCTGATGGACGAATTGTGAAGGCCGATATTGAAGGTTATCTTGGTATTTTTCTTCAGCCTCCTTTTTTTTTTTTTTTTTTTGAACGGATTTTTTTCATCCTTGTTTACATGTAAAGCACTAATGGGCTGATTCTTGGTGCTGTCTAAATTTTTTATCTTTGGTGGAATAAAGCGTGCGCTTCTTATTTCTTATATTTTTCTACTATATAATCATTGACTTGATTGCTAAATGATTTAGAAACCCATTTCACCTTCTGTACTGTAGATTCTCGTGGAAAGGAAGTTTCACAAGCTCCCAAGGCTGCCGCCACAGCTGCTGCTGGTCTAGATTACACAGACATTCCACACACACAAATTAGAAAGGTTCAGCTTCATCATTCTCATCTCCAGGGCCTATGTATTACTGTTTATGTAGTTTTAGATCTAAAATTCTGCAAAACTTATACTTAGTCGAAGTCATACAAATCCTGGCCATGCCCAGTCAGGGTCAGCCAGCTCGTGCCAGGGAAGGTATGCGATCATTTTCAGAACACTTGTTCATGTTCTTAATATGGCGAAGTATTTGGAGTTCTGGGTTTGCAGATCTTAGGTTGCAAAATGCAATTAACCCTGAGATCTATGTTTAGCGCTTTCAATTATCATTCATGGCCGAGTTGTTAATTGCGGCAAATTTTATTACTGGCTTGGCAGGTGACAGCGTCAAGGTTGCTGCAATCAAAACAAACCATCCCTCATTATTACTTAACTGTAGATACATGTGTTGACAAGCTTATGGAGTGAGTGTTGATGTCCCCTCCACAGAGATTTTGCTGCAATGAATTTCATTTTAATTGTCTTACGTTCTACCTGTTCTGCAGATTACGCAACCAGCTAAATGCATTGCAAGAAGCTTCAGGCGGGAAGAGGATATCCGTTAATGATCTTGTAATTAAGGTATTACAGACTTTGGCACAATCTCGATTTCTTTTGCTTCATATATATTATACCAAAAAAAGAGGGAGATGTCTGTAGCGTAGGTGGATTGTTGGGGGTGGGAGTAAATTGACTGATTGTCTCAAACATTTTGCTAAACTACTATTTGACTGCAGGCCGCTGCTTTGGCTCTTCGGAAAGTTCCTCAGTGTAATAGTTCATGGACCAATGACTACATTCGCCAGTGAGTGTACTCAATAATGCAAAGTAATTGTTCAACCAGCATCGGCCATTATTTGTAACATCTTTTCCATGTTCGATACAGGTATCACAATGTGAATATCAATGTTGCGGTGCAGACAGATAATGGGTTGTATGTGCCTATAGTTAGGGTACGTCGTCGTCTCAACTATATGTTCTTTTATATAGTAACTTCTAATTGTCGATTAATTCTCAGAGATGGCTTGGAACCAATAATTCGTTATCTAATGGATATTTTTGTTCTAACACTCCATCCAAGAGTTCGGTATTTATCAAATATGTTCCTATGTAATGGCACACTACTAGATCAATGTAATGCTTCTTGTTGCTTTGGCTTTCATGCTCCGTGAGCAATCAAATTTCACAACAAAATTTCAGGATGCTGATAAGAAAGGTTTATCAAAAATTTCTGAGGAAGTCAAGCATTTAGCCCAGAAAGCGAAAGAAAACAGCTTGAAACCAGAAGATTATGAGGTGAAACTTGGAACTCTGTTAAAACAACTACTAAGTTGGTAGTTGCTTGGGATATCAACTCTGACTAACACATTGTCTTTCCAGGGGGGCACATTCACGGTGTCAAATTTGGGAGGGCCTTTTGGAATCAAGCAATTCTGTGCCATTATTAATCCACCCCAGTCGGGCATTCTTGCAGTAGGCTCTGGTGAGATAAGTTCGTTGTTTCTTAATGATGCAGTTATTGATTTTGATGTGGATATCATCCTTACTTAAAAATCTATGAGCAGCTGAGAAGAGGGTTATACCTGGTGGCGGTCCTGAGCAATACGAGTTTGCTTCTTTCATGTCCGTAACATTGAGCTGTGATCATCGCGTTATTGATGGTAAGTCGCGTATTTCGACTTCTAAAATGCGATTCTTAGTCTCATCATCTCCACATATAACATCATTTGGTATGTTGGCCTGTCCTTGCTCCTTGACAGTCAATCTAAATGCTCTTTTTTGACAAATGAATGCATTGCTATGATCCCATATTCAGTAATGCTCAAATTCTTTCATCCGTGCCAAGGATAATTGAGATAAGAAAACTATTTCTATGGATGACGCCATAACTGAACTGGCATAGTTCGTTCTCACCATCGTGTATAATATATATAATATGGAAGGTTCTGACTACCTCGTCTGTTTCTGCTTGTATAGGTGCCATAGGTGCAGAATGGTTGAAGGCATTTAAGGGATACATCGAGAATCCAGAAACGATGTTGCTTTAAATTCCTTCTCTCTCTTTTTTTTTTTTTTTGCCTTCCATACTTGTTCCAGTTTTTCAGTTTTGATGACCGAGTTGCGTGAAGGAATCAGATCCGTTTTGAGTTTCAATTAGCTTGGTAATGTCTATATTTTGGCGTTTGTCAAAAGAATAAGGGTAACATAATTTTTTTTTTTTTAATTTAAATAATTGGGCCCTGAGGCATTATATATTGATTTTTATCAAAATTTTAATACTTTTCATCAATTTCTATCAAAATTTGCTAAATTTTTTTTTTTTCAGAGCTTAATATTAGTGATAGACATGATTCTATTTGATTCTGGTTCAAAGGTAATTAAATCGAATCATGAACTAATGAATTTTTCTTTCTTTTAATAATGGAATAAGTGGCTTTTTTTAAAAGAAATGGAATCAAATGTATGGATTTTTGTCCCATCAATTGAATTTTCAAAAGATAACTGCAAATTAAAATCTATAACCATATTCATAAGTTAGACATTTAGACCTAAATCAAAATAATTAACATCAAACATTAAACAAATTTAATGGTAGCTGTGTGTAGGCGTGCGAATGTGTCTAAATTTGAAAAGGAGAGAAATGAATTAAAATTTAGATTTAGGACTTGACCGCCTTGTCTGATATGTGATAAGGTAAAATGTAATGGTAAAAAAATATTTAATGGTGGCGTAAAATTCGATGTAAATTAGTATTTCTACTCACTTTTGCTTCCTAATTTACATCTCATTCGATCTAAATCCAAATACTGTTTCAATGGAAACAACTAAATTCACTTTTTGTCTTCTATTGATGTAAAATTAATAATAAAGAAATAAAAAAAATTGTAAATTTATATTTATTTGTATTTTGAGCCAAGAATGCAATATACATCTCCTTTGCATCTTTCCATTTGAGAGATTTTTGAACACTACAAAGATCTAGATCTCTATTTTACACCACCATTAGATATACTTCAAATGATCTTTTTGTCCATATCATAATCAATTTTGGTTTTGGTTTTGGTTTTGCTAAGAACCAAATGATTCTTGATTCTAAGAACCAAAGCCATTAATATTTTTTGTAGAACTTAACCAAACTACTCTATTTGATTTGGTTTGATCTAGTCATTTTGTCCACCATTACTTAATACAAGTAATGCCATTGTATCTGATTGAGTTAATTATTCCAATGGTCATTGGACTTAGGTCTATATCTTTGACTGGTCACTGAAATTTAAAATGTCGAATTTTGATAGCTGAACTTAGGTTCATGTCTTCGATTACTCCCTGAAGTTTAAAATATCGAGTTTTGTCCACTGAACCTTGAAAAATATTGTACACCGATCTTTCAAAAATATTATACATTACTCACTGAACTTTGAAAAACGCTATACACTACTCACTGTAAAGTCAATATTTTTCAAAGTTCAGCAGTTATACTAGTAAGTAACGTACGACATATTTCAAAGTTCAGTAGTTGAAACTCGACATTTTAAACTTCAACGAGCAATCTAAGACATGGACCTAAGTTTAGTGAGCAATCGAAGATATTAACCTAACTTCAATGATCAAAACTCAACATTTTAAA
>NC_036238.1:28161325-28180488 GCF_002742605.1 Olea europaea var. sylvestris
CCCCCCCCCCCCCCCCCCCCCCCCCCGGGCCACTGCTGCCGCCTTGTAGAGTACCCCGTACCAAGTCCTCTGGCGACACTGTTGATCGCATCGTCCGTATCTCTATATGCGACCATACCACTCTCAAGGCCTGCGAAGAGCAGTTCGATGACCCCGTATTGGTTTCCAATTTGGCGGCCCGTATGACCTGACCCGTTGAGTACCCTGTTGATTTTCAACTTCAAGGTGTTCGTGGACTCAATGGACTTGACGCCGGAGACAAATTCCTTTGCGGGCATCGATGGAGGTACCGCCCAAGTAACCTATTCCGGTGTAGTACGTGAGATTCTCTCCCCATGAACGGTGTTGCGCGTAGGATTCCTCAGGGAAGAGATACTTCGGGGGAGGTAGGGAGATTGTATAGGGTTTGTATCGTGACCTGCAAGTCTTGATACGGATTGTAAAGTCGAGGAGTTGAATCGTTTTCATGGTCGCTGCCTTCATTTGGAGCACGAGGTTGTTCTCATTGGAGGATTATCGGGTGCCCGAATAGACGGATCGGGGCTCCGAGGAAGATGTGGCGATTATTTCTGGAGAGGGGAATGGGGGAGCCTTAGGTTTAGTGTCGATGGCGGGGGGGAATAAATATCGAAGGGGTCTTGGAATTGGTTTGTTATGTCCAGATTTACTCGATAATTCATCCGATGACTTCACAGTAACCAAAGAAGCCCCAAGAAAATGAGAGACATATTTGTTCATTTTTTGCTTTATTTAAAAGTTTGAGAAGCAATGAAGTCTTTTTACTCCTCTTAACAGGTCTTTTTGACGAAAACCTTCGTCAAAGAGAAAATGTGCTAATTATTATAATGTTGGTGACAAAAATATGTCGAAAAAAAAAAAAGAGACGTGAGTACAAAATAAACAAATATTAAACTCTTAACGTAATTAAAAATTAGGAAAATAGAAAAAAAGAAAAAGAAAATATAACCGCTCAAAGTATATTGAAGATGGCCATCAAGTGACTGAAATGCCCTTTTCTTCACACGATTCATTTTCGGGTAAATTATAGTATTGGTCACTGAACTTTACCCCAAGTTATCATTAACTCAATGAACTTCATAATGTAACCCATTGCTCGTTATGCTTTACATTGTATCCATCATCACTGAAATAAATTTTGGCCCTTTACTTTGACGAAAATGCACATGTAGCTCACAAAATCCTAATGTGACAACCATTCCACGTCAAAATATTCGGATACTCTTTAAAAATGAAATGTTATATATTTTAAATACTTTTTATTTAACATTTTAAAATAAAAAGTAAATTTAACTCTCTACATTTGACGAATCAAATATATTCTCATTTATATTTTGTCATTATTGGATGTAATAAAACTTTCATATATATTGAATTTTTATTTATTAACACACATATTTATAGCAATTAGCGACGTCCCGATAATAGCGTAAGCTTTTAGCAAGCAACTAAGCAGAATTTCGGTTTTCCAGCTTGGCCCTTTCATCGAAGAGTGATTTTTCTTTTCACATGCAAATGTGGCAATGGGTTGCAATGAGTACCCTAAAAGTACTCGAACGAAAGAAGGTATGTCTCTTCTGTTCCTTTCCCTTTTGTTCTACGCCCTGTAAGGGCAGAACTTTGCCCTGCCAGGCAAGGCAATTGAGATAAAGCTCATCATTCTCTGGAAGCAGTCTACACATTGAAAGGGGGGAGATCTTTTAGAATTACATTTTCTTTCTCGAAAAGAAGAGGTTTAAAGTTTAAGCCTAATCAATTTCAGTTCTTGTTGAAGGGGAGAGAATCTTATCTTATCAAGAAAATGTTATAATAGTAAGAAAGCAGACTATAGTGAAGAGTTTTACTTTTATAATTAGAGTTGGTAGTTGACTTCCATTCCTATGCTTCGGTTTAGTTACTATCTCCCTAACCCCTCAATTATAGTTTTAGCGTGAAAAAGGGTGGAAGGTGAAATCAAGCATTACACGGTCCCAACACTTTTACTAGTGGGAGATGACTTGCGAGTCCCAGCCCAGCCTTTTTCTTTTGAGATTCACTCATTCAATTCGTAAATGGAAAGTGACGTACCTCTCCTAAAAAAATACACTGCATGCTAAGTTGAATGGATTTCTTTTATATATATATATTGAAGTTAAAGGAAAAATAATAAATAATTTTTGGAAAAAATAAAACACAGAACAAAAAATAAAGTTTGTTATAACATATAAAAAATTTTCCTCTTCAAATTTAAAGACATTTTCTATTATGATCAAGACGCTCCTTAAAAAGTCTTTTGAAGATTCCTTTACGACCCTTGTAACTTTTTGTTCTGTATTTTGCTATGACATGTGAAATCCATTGTTATTTTTCTTATTAAAGTTAATTAAACATCAGAAGTATTTAACAAAATAACATTCAAATTTCTAGCCGCCACAGATTATTGAATCATTCTCAATGTTCTCCTGCACTAACATAATTGGTACATGCGACATGACAAGATTAAAGAAGAGAGACACCGTAACAAAATTTGAGTGGTGTCCAGTCTAATTACATTGACATTAAACGCTAGAATGGACAAATTATTAATAGCCCACATGTTTCCCTTCCTTTACATTATGGTTACCCCCCCTCTCTCTCTTCAAACCACAAATCACTTCAGCAGCAAAAAGAGAAAGTTAGAACCCTTCTATTTCTTCATCTAAAGTACGAGATGCTACTATTTCTATGTTCATGCATATACTATTTATCTACACTTTTTGAGCTTTAGAGGTTGCTAAATGTTTGACAAAATATTATAAAGCCTTAATGAGGGGAGGAAACTGAGAAGTGCATGGTAAGAAATAGAAAATTTGAGCCAGGGTGGTATTAGTAAAAAGCTTGCCGTGAGTCCTCAAGCCGTCGCTAGTTAGTTTTCCGGGCCCCATGAAGAGTTAATCTGGGGTTCCAAGTCTTGCAAATCTGCTGATGGTACTTTCAGATGCATATTTGCTATGATTTTCCATTTGCACCTCAGAATAGGTGATTCTGGTTTCCTGCTTGAAAGAAAAGGACAGCTTAACATTGTGTTACATACACAAAAAGATTTCATTCATTGCTACATTCGCACATGTTGTGCTGTAGGAAAGATTTAATAGTACTTGACAGTATTAGGGAACAAAAAGATGATGTATTGAATTCTTGTTTATCATTTATCATACCACAAAATCTTGTCTAGTACTACGTAACGAACAAACAGGAAAAGTACAGAGGAAACTGGTCACGTACCTGGCTTAAAGCTAAGCTTTTTGAAAATGTGGATATTGCAGATTCATAGGGTTGAATCCATCTTTGGCTTCATTTTCTAATCCGAGTTCTCTCAGTCGTTCAAGTTCTGGCAATATCACTGAATCGAGTTCTGGCCTGTCCCTCTTCCTCAGTTCACAACACTTCAAAGCCAATTTAGCCAATGATAAAGCCTCCTCAACTGGCCAATCTTTCACCATTTGATCGAGTATCTCTGTAAACTGCCCTTTCACAATAGCCCGCTCAACAATATAGGCCAGACCCATAGCAGGCTTGGCAGTGATCATTTGCAACAAAATTATACCAAAAGAATAAATATCCGATTTTGTTCCTAACATTCCAGTCTGTTGATACTCAGGGTCAATGTAACAGAATGTGCCCACTGCTGCTGTCATATGATACTGGGTAAGATTGTCGGCCAAAGATGAGGGAACTAACCTAGATAGGCCAACGTCACTTATCTTGCTCACGTAGTTACGATCCAATAAAATGTTGCCAGGTTTGAGGTCGCAATGCACAAGGGGATTTGGTCTTGTCTGATGGAGGAAGAGGAGGGCTGTAGCAATTTCAGCAGCTATTCTGAAACGGGTGCTCCATGGAATAGGTGGAGTGTCATTCTTAAGACATAGCCTGTCTTCTAAGCTTCCATTTTCCATGTACTCGTATACAAGGCAACAAAACTCGGGGCAGGCGCCCAAAAGGATTACCAAATTTGGATGCCTTAGGTGGCTCAACACCTCAAGCTACAGCATGAAAATACTAGAACAATTAGAAGATTGAATCGGCAAGTGCAATCGTGAGACACTACCAACTGAAAATTTCTGTTTTCCCGTTTTTTGATTAACGTTTAATCTTCTTTTTACTTTTTTTTTTATTTTTATTAATTTATGATTTGTATGATGCTCAAACAGCAAGGGTAACCTATTTAGGGCTACCTGCAATCCCAAAAAAAAAAATCTTGGAAATCTAAGGAGAATCAAATCACTGCTTTCTGACAATAAAAAAATAAAAAATAAAAAATAAATAAATAATTTGGTTGAGATAATGTACAGATTGTTTAAAGTTAACCAGGTGAAAAATATGTAGTCCTAAACCTGACCTAAACCAAGAAATTTTAGTTTTAAAATGACATTTGAATCATAAAGATAGAATTGGCATAGAGTACCTCTCTCTGAAATTGTTTTTGTCCTTGTGATAAGTCCGGCCTCAAAACCTTAATGGCAACAGATGTATGATCAAGAGTTGCTTTAAAGACAGACCCATATCCACCTTCACCTATCTTTCCTGAACTGGAGAAGCAATTAGTTGCAACTTCAATTTCGTCAATTAGGTATTTTCTATATCTAACTTCAATTCGTGACAATGCTTCCATTGCTTTCTGCTTCTCTTGAGCCTCCAACTTAAACTTTAGTTCTGCACGTTTTCGCTTTTCAGACTCCATTTCTGCGATCTGTTGAGCCTTATTTGCTGCTTCAACAGCTTCCTTGCACTTTTGCTTCTCCCTCTCTACTATAGCCAATGCAACCTCCTGCGCATGCTTGACTTCTTCTAACTTGTGTGCGTGCTCTGACTTCCATTGACCAATCTCTCTTACCTGGGATATAATATAATATTCCAATTGGAGTTAGGAGAAATACAAGCAGACAGCAAGTTGAAGTTGTCATGTTACCTTTTCCCTTGCAGTTACTGCTTCTTTACAAGCAGCATTGTAAAGCAGTGTGATTTGCTTCAGTTCAAATCTCAATCTCTTTAATTCATTCTCTAATTCTCCCTGACACGCATTATAGGCATTAGAGCTAGTTCATATGACAGTCAAAAGAAGACAAGTCTAGACTTTAGTCTGTGCATAAAGCAAACTATCATGGGAAACCAAAGATATTAACAGCAAAATTTTTCTAAATATTTCTCACAGTACAGCTTAAAGCTAATTAGGGCAAAAATTTCAACACACACAATTTTAGGTTATTGTAGAAACCACATCATATGCTAAAATAAAATCAGGATTGTTTAAAATATAATTGGATACTTGGCCACACATGAAACTAATTAGGTCACTTCTTCAAGTAAATTATCAGATAGTGGAATTTCAAAGTCTAAGCACATACTCATGTACATATGCTTATCTTGCAGCTTTGGCCACAAAATCAGACCCAACATCTGATCAATTCATATTTTGCAAAGTCGTGTGTTCTGTATAAACATATTCAATTCATGAAGATAAATTATACAATGACGAGAGGCCAATGAGTATTAGAATGACTTTAGATTATTGTGGGTGGAGGGGCAGAAAGAAGAGTGCCATAACTTGCTATTCTAAAATTTAACAGCTAACCTGCCTAATGAGTTATAAATTTCAGGATCACTCATTCTTTATTAGGCCCTAAAAACCAAGAACTATTTGAACTCACCGCTGCTTGGGAGGAGGTGGAGATCCTAGTGGCATCAGAAGTGCGGGGCTGGTCTAAAGGTTCAAATGATATATTGGATGACTGGAAACTCATCAAATCTGAAAGATCACTAGAGGAAGATACAGACTGAAATAAATTCTCTTTAGTGCGAAGATGAAGATTGAGATTGTTCATTTGTGGAGTGTTTTGCATAGATTCAAAGCTGGTGTCCGCCAAATTTGGAGGTGAAGGATTTTTACTGCCATAACGCCTTTCCCATGGAGACATTTGCAGAAATTCACTGCTATTGGTCACTGATAGAAGGGGAGATGAATTCTCGCTAACATAATGCATGTCATGAGCAGATTCAAAGTTGGCGTATGCCAAATATGGAGGAGTAGGATTTTTACTCCCATAACGTCTTTCCAATGGAGACATTTGCAGAACTCCACTGCTATTGGTCCCTGATTGAAAGACATATGAGTTCTTGCTAACAGAATGCATATCATGAGTAGTGTCTATCGACATTCTCTGGCTGCCTTCATCAGTTGATGATCTCTCAGATGCAGCAGATCTCCAACTACCAACACTGAAAGTTATGGGTTAGAATCATGAAACAAAAACTCGGAAAATAGCTTGTTGACATGCACACATGCTGTGAAAGAAGTGACACTTCAAGAAAATACTATGCAGTAAGGTAGAGAAGTTCTTAAAGGAATTGTCCAAAATAACATAAAAAGAAAACTCTCTCTCTTAAGCTGACAGATCATTGTCATGTCTCTATTTTAAGCTTTTAGATGAGGGGTCAAATTTATTCATTTAAAATTTGTTTTCAACACGCCCTTCATGTGCAGGTAAGATTAATTTTTTTATCAGAAGCCTAACACGTGCGCGGTTTTCTAGAAACGGGTGGTAGTGAGACTTATCCAGGTCCTTTTCTTGTTTTGAACCAATTTGAACATTCTCATCTAAAAGCTTCAGTTGTAAGAGGGAGACGTATTATTTATGTAATTATGGCTTCAATAGTCTCAAACTAGGAATAGGTATGATATTGTGCACTTCAAAATAGCAGGGCCATGAATTCCTTGAGTTACCTAAAAATATCTGCAGAGCTGGCCGTATCTGGCGAGAATCCAGTATGAGGTGATTGCCTTATGGTATTGGGCGAAACAGATTTAATTTTCAGAACTCTTGTCTTCGATACGGTATATACTGAACAGGAATTGGGTGCAGATTTTCCTAAAGAACTTGGCACATCTAGGTTTCTAAATGCCCTGAAAATAAAAAATAAAAAACTTTTATGGATGGAAAAAATAGTCAAGCAAGTAGAAATAGTTCCATACAAACTGTAAGAATAGTTCTGTTAAAAGGGAAACAGTAAAGGTAGGTTCAAGTTCCCATTTAATGGACACTACTTTTGTTATTCACCTCTTGATTCCTGATCATATATCAGGTGACTTCCCAGTTAAGTAATTCAATAAACACGGTGAGGGAGGGTGCAATGAAAGTTACACGATAAGGACATGATTTCGGTTCCGCTCGTTAAGATACTTGTTTTGTTTGGCCACTTGAAGATGGAAGCTTTATAACTAATTGATCAAGAGAGAAGGATGAACGAAGCATACCTTTTTATGTAACTCCGGCTTGAAGCACCAAGAACAATGGTGGTGATGGAATTATCAATTATATACTCAGTGAGTGCAGTTGCAACATCAGCCTCAAGGAGAATCACTTCCTTAGCATGGATCTGAAGTGATTACAATCAGCAATCAAGTATTGGTCATGTATGTGAAAAATAGTAGAGTTTCCATAGAAGATATTCATATGAGAGCTTGCCCAAGCTTTAAAAGTTTATTTAGTTTTAAAATGAAATACATTATCTGTTGTTCAGTGTTGGAATTTGTAAACAAATAAGACTTAAGAGTTGCTTCCAAAGTTAGTAATTTGCTTACGTAATGTAAGAAAAACATAACAATCTAAATAATTTTGGAAAGAAGAGGTTATGTGAGAGTAATTTACTTTTTATATAGCCCAACATTCACCCAACATTATAAAGACTACTTTGAAAGTTAAGTGAACATAAATCTATATTTAACCAAGCCAATTCAGAAGATTTAGTTCTAGTCCCTAATGTTCGTGTTTCAAGTGAGCTGAACATTCGGTGCACTAGCTTTCAAAAAATTGTTGTGATTAAGTTGCAATCGTCAAATTCTCAATATAAGAAGCTAATGGAGCCTTCATTTTATTGACCATTAAATATTGGTGCCATAACAAATAAGCATTTATTAGAGCATCTTCAAGAGACTCACTATTTTTAAAGAGTATATTCTATCATTTGAAGAGCATCTATAAATTTAAAGAGTTAAAATTTTAAAGTACCCCAACTAGCTCTTTATATTTAACACTTAATTTTACTACTCTAAAAAAATATTTATTATTTTTCTCTATCTTTTATTTTAACTAGCTTTTCTTTAGATTATTTTATTATTTTCCTATATTGAAAATCGAAATACTTTGAATGGATTTAATTATAGAGCCAAACCCACTCTATAAATTAAAATGTTAATTTAAAGAGTCTCTTGGAACATGATTTTAAAGGTTGGCTCTTTAAAATAGAGAACATCTCATATTTAAAGAGTCTCTTGAAGATGCTTTTAATCTCTATAAAGTATGTTTAGCAAGGTGGGTTGGCTAGTAATTAACACTGTTGAGGAAAAAAATAATCCATAATCATGTTTATTGTATAGTCTTGTCTAGAATTGTGTGCCAACCATGTACATAGAATATGTATGTTTTCATTCCAGCATCCTGCTTTAGGCAAAAGATCGGAATAGACTTATGGTGCATATGTCAAACAAATTTAAGTTCTTCATTGTTGCACTATAAAATTAAATGCAAATATGGTATAAACTGTGAATAAATTTTGGATTACCCTCTTTCGAGCACAAAGCCCACGGTAGGGAAGGAAGAACTGTGGAATTTCAGCCAGAGTAGGTGAACTACCTACTTTAGGGACGGCACCTTCTGCAGCTGCATTAGACAACAAATTTCAATACTCTCATAAAAATTAATTAAAATTTAAACGCAAGCAAAAATAATATCCATGACACTGGAATTTAGAAGTCATTTCCTAATGTAAATCAATAACAAAATGAAACCAACACAACATTCTCAAAAGATCAATCTGAATTTTAACAGGACTTGCTTCTTATTTGCTTCTGTTCGTATTGAGGCCCCTAATTTAATCCAAAAATACTCATCCATGCTGTTTTATGAATCACATTCCTAGGATATAATTTTTAATGACGTAGTTTTTCCCTCTCAACAGAGAATATAACATTATGAGAAGATTTCTTAACAATTAACATGAATACGGATTGAAATTCTAAGCCCTCATTCACACTTCCTCATCAAATCCAATGAAGTGCACTCGCTTCCAACACATTCTATCAATATTCATGATTCATTGCTTGAACGAAAAAAGGAAAAAAATAATTGCATGGATGGTTTTATAATATTCGTCGTCGACAATTTTTGACACTATAATTACCATGAAATGTACTGGCAAAACACAATAATCTTCAAATTCAATGTAAAGGAAGAAGAACAAGATACCTACCGGATCGCAAATTTTGTGGGATTGAAACATGGATAAGGATAATTTGATTATCCTTCAACGGTAAATTATCAAGGGTCCATTTGAGGGCAAATTGACTGTTCTTGTCTCTATCAATAGCTACGGCGGTGGTAATGATGCCTTCGTGCTGAGAATCTGGGTAATTCTCCATTTTTCATCACGAGACAATGGTTGCGCACGGCGGATGCACTAGGTAGCGGCACTACCAGCACGGTGGTTGCTGGCTTGGCGCTACCGGAACAACTCAACCATGCGCAAAAGGAATGGGAAAATGATTCAAATTTCTTGCTTTGCATTTTAGTCCTATTTTTGGGGACAATTGTATGTCAAATTTCTCCTGTTAGGTGAGTTAATCTCCACCTCTCTTTTTAATATACTAGTTCCTGGCCATGCAATGCATGGCTTGAATTTTGTTTAAGGTGATATTAGTGTGGTGGTTTATATTAGTATTGAATTTTTATTGTAATTCACTATTTTTAGCTTGTTTTATTTACTATGCTCTAATAAAGATTTTCATGTAGAATTTTTTTTGAGCTGTTTAGATGAAAAATAGTAGTTATTCTTTTCAATAGGCAAATTCGCAGTAATAATTTTGTTTTGTGCGTGAAATAGGTTTTTTAATTGTATATGAAAACTTGGTTATTATTATTTTCTGCAAATTATGTGAAACGTTTGTGCTGTAATTATTCTCAAAGTTTATGACATTTTCAAATGAGTAGCAAAAATAAGTGCAGCAGCATATCTGTTCATAAATATATTAGAAAGTTATATTTAAGGTATAAAATGAGAAGTATAAATATGGATTTGCTTTTATTTGTCCTAAATGAGTTGGTAAGAAGTATTTCTCTACTATTTCATTTAAAGTAGTTAATAAATAAATTATACTATTATAGATTATTTAACTTAATCTTATAAACATATAGACTGCTAAAGAAATTACTATGAGGGTTGATAAAAATTCTATAAAAATTCATATGATCAATTTTTTCAATCGTTTTATTGAATAATGATAATACATTTAACGAATATATAAATTATTTGCATAATGATTGTATTTAAAACACGTTGAATTAAACTTGTATAGAAAGAAAATTGAAATACAAATGGGATTATAATGATCACTTTCAAAAGTTGAATTAAGCTTGTAGAGAAAGAAAATTGAAATACAAATGAGATTATAATGATCACTTTCAAAAGTTAACAGCGTTATTACAAAAGGAAGAAAATGAAACATTGATAAGAAATTGTTAAAACGGCAATTCTTTGATATACTTGATATTTGAATACATGATACTTACATGATGGGTGATGAAAAGCTTTTTCTTCTTGGTTTCAACATCAATCATGATAGGGCATACCTATTAAAGCAAGAGAAAAGCTATTAGTAGAAGTAGAAAGAAACAAGACTAAAGTATATGTAGAAAAAATTGAGATTGAATTAATTAATGAATATAGACATTTATTTTGGTAATGCTTTTACCTTATTATAACTTTTGCTTTACATGATGGGGACATTATAAAAAAAAAAAAGTTACCTTCTTTGTTATGGTTATGATAAATATGGACGGAAAAAATATTCATTTTGACAGATATCTGTGACAATTTTTCGTCTGTATAAACGTATTTTCTCAATTGAAACTGCTTCTAATGGATATCCGAAAATGAAGCATTCAATGTATTTGAGAAGAAGAACTCCAGAGTTTGGCCTACAGAAAAAATAGTTTGAAGTTATTTTATAGTAATGCTATAAATGTAAAATAAAATTGAATAGAAAAATAAATATTAAAGTAAATTGTTGAGATACTTACCCATTATTTTGACAAGGTAGATACGGTATGATTTTCAATTTCATACGTTTATTTCTATGTTTTCGTAAATTTGGCTTCCCGAAGAAAATGTCAGTAGCTATTAATAATGATTGTACTATATCCAAAAATGGGGCTGCACGTAACTTGATTGCATCTGGTGTATGAATGTTGTGGCTGCAATCATATACTTGAAATTTCCACTTTTCAAAATCAACAAGAAAAATAAACCAACTGTTGCCTGGATATGCGACTGGAATCAATAAATAGTTGTATGTTATCCAGGGTCGAGCAAATGTAGGTAATTCTCCTTTTGTGTATTGCTCTAATGCCTGGAAATTATTCACAGAAGCGGTTGCTCCTTGTTTGATCGTTGTGTACCAATGAACACATTCATTCTCGAATCGAAAGTCCATGATTGCATATTCTTTTGAAACCGGGGAAGATGTATCATGAATGAGTCTTCGCAACAGCTTTAATTTTATATCAATATGCTAGTAAAAAAAATTTAAATTAGCTATATTAATAACGAAGTAAAATTAATTAAGATTGCTAAAGTTGACTTACCACAATATTTATATCTTTAATTTGATTTATTATATTTATCAGCGAATGTCTTGCGTATTGATTGTCGATTTCATCTTTCCAGTATGCACTATATAAGAAAAAATGAAATTGTTATTAAATAAGTAAAATACGAAATAGAATATTTAAGTTAACGAAGTTAAATTTAATATCTTACTCTGATGGATTTTCTGATATCCATTCTCTAATGTTTTTGTATTTGTCGATGTTATAATCTTCTAAAGTATTCGTTGCCATTGGTGATGGAGATTGTGTCTCTTTTTGCTTACCTTTTTTTTCTTTTGTTGATCTTTCGACGTCTTCTGCATGTTCAGATGTTGAAGGCATTTCAAATTCAGCTTAATTTGTTGGAGGGGGCAAATCATGTTGTACAGGCTACAACTGATTCCATATGTGATTTCCAGTTGGTTAACTGATTCTGCATATTTCGATTTTGTTCATCAATGTAAGACTTCATTAAACCGAAACTGGTATCCACATAAGAATGCATGTCAGATTGTATGCCCTGAAAATGTTCCTGTTGATTTTTTTGCTGCACTTCGAAAAATTGTTTTTGATTATCAAGAAGTGTCTGACAGAGAGTTTGTTGATTTTCAAGAATCGTATGATACTGAGCTTCTTGCTTTGTTGCTTCTTGAATCATCTGTGTTTTCAAGCTGTCGTAGAAACCAAAGACATCTTGTCTATGTACATTGAACATCTGTTCCATATCTTGTTTAGTTACATAGTCTGAAGTACCAGAAGAAGTAGATTCAATTCTATTTGAACTGTGTACAGTTGTTTCTTGTGGATGTATGTTATATACTCGAATTTGTTCTATTGTATTTTCCAATTCACCATTGACAATGCTATCTAGTGTACAATGTTGGTTGTCAATTGGCAGTGAAAGAGTTGTATACCAGAATGTTTCCAATTCTGCTTCAGTAGGATTTAACGTTGCAATTACTGTAATCTATAATTGTAATATTGTATAAAATATCAGACGTATTCTCTAAAATTTATTTATAAAGAATAAAACATATATTTAATTGTATACTGAAATGAACATACCTCTTCAGTAGCTAAAAATTCTTTAGTAACATTTTCCGCTAATACCATTTGAGGCTGTCATTTATGCATTCGTGGACATTTTAAACTTGTACGGATACGATGACCAAATTGTCGTCCAATTTTAGGAAAAGTTTCGTATATCCAATACTGAAATATAAGTAAAAAGGAATATTAACATTTTTACATGATTAAATTATATCGAATAGGGAATAAATGTAAGAAAAATACCTGGAATACAAGTGGATAACCATGCAATGAATATTTACATTCTGCTTGGTTATTTTGTTGCATTCTTCGTATTTTTTCAAGCTGTGATTCTTGTAATGAATGTAATAGAACAAAATATGCCTTACGTCCCCATGGATACGTAAGAAATTCATCAAGCTGTTCAACCATTCCAAGAGTTCTGTAATCGATGTGTCTTCCAGTTGGTTTTAAAACACATTCGACAAACATAACTAATCCCAACTTAAATTTATCTTTTCGGTCTTCACATATATGAAATACTTCAGAAAGTCTTATCATAGTTATTCGTTTTGAACCATCGAAGTATTCATCTCTAAGTCGAGTATTACTAAAATTTAGATCAACAGTAGGTTCATGACATGGCAATCCAGTTATGAGACAAAATTCTTGTAGGCCAAAACGAGCTACATGATCGTCTAGTTGTACCCAAACTTCGTTATTTTTACCACAGTTTATAAGTCTCATTATTAACTCATGTGTTAACTTGCTGCTAAATTTGTCGTTTTGCTTCTTATTCATATTTCCACAAATGAATCCATGGAATGGACTGCACAATAAAGAGGCTTGATCATCTGCATTTATAAGTTCTACAAAATCTTTAAAATATTGAAGATTTGCAAATTGAGTAATTGTAGTAGAGAACCATTGATTTGGAGATAATATGTATTCTAGTGATATCTGCAAAAAGTAATAAAAAACTGTTTAGTAGTCAACAAATTTATTCATATACTAATTTAACATAATTTTTTAGAAACTGACTAATTTTGTTCATGATGATGAATAACATTTTAGAAACTGCAACTTCATGAAAAAAAAATTTAGTATTATATCTATACTATTTGAACCATTGTGTTTTGTATTTGATGTGAAACTGTATATATATATATTGTGATGGAAAGGATAATTGGTTACAATTGTATGAAACTTTATGATATTTTTATAGTTTCATATTAGAAATATAATAGTACAATATATAAATCGAAACAACATAATTTGAACTATGATTGATATGTAGTTTGAATAAATAAAATTTGTTAACTTTAATATTTATGCAATATATTTAAAGAAAAAATTATACGAAAGTTAAAATAAATCAAATGATAGTTAATAACTATATGTGTATAAAACATAGAAAAACGAAAATTTTGATTAAGTTCATTATGTTCACCTTTAGATAAAATGAATTTATATGTATAATTTAAATAAATAAAAATGAAGATATGTATGTTTGTGAAAGGGTTTTTAATTAAAAAAAATAATGGTATAATGTAATTGAGAATTATAGTAATTAAAAAATTAATTAATTAATTAAAAGAATTTTTTTTGATGTTAATAGATTATTGAAATTTTTTACATTAGACGTGGTAGTTGATCGTAGAAAAGAAATTATATTAAATGTGTTAAATTTGTATTTTTTTTGAAGTACTAAATTCAAGAAACTAAATTTGTATTTTTTTGTGAAAGGGTTTTTAATAAAAAAAATTATGGTATAATGTAATTGAGAATTATAGTAATTAAAAAATTAATTAAGTAAAAGAAATATTTTTTGATGTTAATAGATAATTGAAATTTTTTACATTAGACGTGGTAGTTGATCGTAGAAAAGAAATTATATTAAATGTGTTAAATCTGTATTTTTTTTGAAGTACTAAATTCGAGAAATTAAATGTTATAATTAAAAGATTAAAAATAAATATTTAACAAGGAATGTTAAAATATATTTACCCCTCGCATTTTATTTTATTCTTGAATATGGAAATTTGATATTAAAATTCTAAATATAAAAAATGCATTTTTGAGTCGAATTTAGGAAAAGAATATTATTATTTAATGAAAGTAAAACTTTATTCTTGAATATGGAAATTTGATATTAAAATTCTAAATATAAAAAATGTATTTTTGAGTCGAATTTTGGAAAAGAATATAATTATTTAATGAAATTAAAAGGGTTACGAAAAATTTTAAGATGACTGGTTATATAATAATTTGTATTTATTGTAAAATATTTTTAATTTTATAAATAATGAAAGATGAGTTTTATATTATAATTTGTATTTATTGTAAAATGTTTTTAATTTTATAAATAATAAATTTTTGGGTATAATGTATTTTTTTTTATTGTAACGTTTTGGAGACACTCCGCGCAGCGCGGAGCATAAAGGCGCCAAGATCACCCCGCGCAACCCGAAGCGATCTCTGCGCAGTCCGGAGCGTGGTCACTCCGAGCAGCTTGGAGTGATTCTGCCGAAGGAGTCGTGCTTTCTAAATTCAAATTTTTCATGTTCTTCGAGTTATTAACAAACTTGAGATTTAGTAAATGTTTTTCGAGATATTAACAAACTTGAGGTTCAGTAAGAGGAGTTGTTCAACAGCTAGTGATAGATTCAATATTTTTTGGCCAAATGAAAATGATTGAGATTTGCATGAATAAGTTTTAGGTTTTATTTTAGCTTTAATATTCATATTATTGAAGAATTTGTTGGCTGATGAATTTGTATTCAAAATATTCTTTGAACTCCTCTACATTTTTTCTTATCCCAAGACATGGTGGAAGTGATGGATTGCATGCGTTCATTTGTTTGACTATGTAGTGACATACATGGTATGTTATACTATTCATGTATATAATGCAGATTAAATACTTGCAGTAAAGAAAAGTGACACATAATTTTCCATGATTTTCCTAATATAATAGAATTGATAAACCACATATTCTCTATACGATAAATATATTCAAAATTTATTTTCATTGGAAAGAAGATTACCTTTCTTCCTGGTGGTTGAACTTAGTTTCCTTTTGAGAACTTTGAAAATTGAAAGAAAATGTTTTTGAGACGTGTGAAATGGTAGTGAAAGGATGGTTAAATAGTTGAATATGGGTAGTTAAATGTGGGTAGGTAGTATTTTGAATGTTGGTTAGTAAATGTGGATAGGTAGGTTTGGATAGTAGTTTGAATGTGGGTAGATATATGTTGTTAACTACAATGTGAGTAGTTGAAATGTACAAATGTTTCATTTACAATTTATTTTTTTCTCATTTTTTATTTTAATTAGAGAGAATATTTTTTTTTTGTTGGTGTTTTTTACTTATGAATTATTTTCTGTTTGTTCTGGATTTTGTAAAATCGTATTTTTTTCCGTTTATTTATATATGTAGAAGAGAGAGTTTGCATGAAAAGTAAAATTATATGTAATTGTTGATGTAAGTTTATGAAAATATTTATTGAATGAAATAATTGACGGTATAAATTAAAAAATTTGTTTAAAAGTTCATTTAAAAGCGAGGTAAGTAGACTTTGTTGAATAATTACAAAATGAAAAATGTGAGTATATTGAACTTATGTTTTAAGATATGTAAAATTGAAGAGGAAACTATGTTTAAGTAATAGATAAATTGAAATATGTATTTAAAAATGCTGTTTTTTATTCATAGTAAAATGATAGGATATAAGTGGTTAAACTGTTGAAGGTAGTACGTATCTTGTTGGGAATTATCATGTTACATAATTCTTTCTATGTGAAATCATTTAGATCAATGAAATTAATTCTTCCTTTATCATATGTTATAATTATTAAGTTTATAAAAAAAGAAAATACTTTATCGTAACATAGTGTTTTCTTGATGAATTAAATATTTATATTTTAAAAGAAAGAAGAGGTGAATTTAGTTTTTTACAAGCATGCAATTAAAAGAAAATGAATAAATTTATATTTTTTTATTTTGTTAAATTATTTAGTTTTTTTAACTAAAAGAGAGAGTTTGCACAAAGAGTACAGTTATATAAACGATATAATTAATTACCAATTAACTATATAAACGAAACAGTTTGTTTAAAAGATTATTTAAAAGCTAGGTAAACTTTATTGGAACAAAGAAAAAAAGAAATTAATTTAAAAAATTAGAAAATGGAAAATGCAAGTATATTGAACTTGTGTTTTGATTACGTATTTGATTAAGCGAAATTGAGGAGGAGATAATATTTAACTAATAGATAAAGTAAAATATATGTATTTTACACAACTATTCTTTATCGATAGCAAAAGAAGTTTTATATATTAGTGTGAACCACGGGTCGAGTACAATTCTATGATTTCACAGTATTTACATTTTTAACAACAAAAACATACCAAAATATCTAAAGCAACCTGTTCTATTTAGAAACCAAAATCATATAATTGAATCTAAGACTCATTATTCTACTGGAGATTTATAGATTATAGGTTGCTTGTAGAATCACAGAAGTGTCTACTGTTAGATTGTCTATTATCCCAAAACAAAACGAACATGAGTTGAGGGTTTATCCAGAGCTAAGGACATCAGCATCTTCAACGTGTTTATCAGTCTTCATTTTCTTCTTGGAACGAGTTTCGATTTTTTGGTCTCGAGTTTGAAAGAGAGCCCTCTTTGCATTTGGTGCAAGCACTTCGTCGGCGTTTGTAGAATCTTGATTATCTGTCATGCACATCTTCTCTTTACTTTTCGTAGATGTTTTGTTTGAACTATCATCAGTTGTTACAAGAGAAGAATCCAATTCTATGATTGTACTTAAGAATCAATGTCAGTTGTTGTTGAAGAGTTGAATATGAAGATAATTTCATATCGGTATTCAGGTGGATTTTGGCTTTTTGGTGTTACTTTTAGGTAAAAAAGCTGTTCTTCTTCGTTGTTAGTTCTTATGAGATTTTTTAGTTGTGTATCCACGTCCTGAAATATTAAAATTATACTCATTTAATATGATGAAGTAAATGCAAATAATTATTAAAAATTTAGTAGTATTTGGAGTTAACCTTTTCAAAATGGTTCATAATTTGGACGGCATTTGCTTCCAATAAAGTTTCTGCGGTTTCTCCTATTATGGTTGCATCCAAGCCTCCAGAGTTGTCTTCAATATGTACGAAAGCAGTTACCCTATATAGAGAAGTTAATTAAATTACATAGTAAGTTTTGTTAAATGAAGTGTTATTTTTAATAAATAGTTAAATATAGGTTTAGAGTACATGTTACCTTGGTATTGCTTTTGCATGTTCAAATTTGCAGAAATGACACTTATGAATTTGTCCCAAGTCTGCACTTGACGTTTTCTTACAATTGTTACATGCAATATACCAAAACTTTTGGTTCATTGAAGTAATTTTCCATTGCGCTTTGACCCAATAAAATTTTTTCTGCATACGAAATGAGAAATATATAGTAATAAGAAAGAGCATAAATTTTTTTAGTATTGGTCAAAAAACATTAATAATATATATATGCAGTATATATATATATATATATTTAATTAAACGTTATTGAAATTACTCGTAAATGGACTCCCTGTAAGTTAGCAATTGGCGTGAATTTATTTTCATTTGGAGGTGAAATTTTGGGTGGCGTCACTGCAATGGATGACTTATCTTGGATTAATTTGTCAAGCTTTTCTTTGTTTGTTTCAATCCTACATAAATAAAGCAAACAATGAAGTGTGAGATTTACTACCGATATTTATAAAGTTAGAAAAATAGAAGAAATTTGTTAGTTCTATTCGATAATCATTCTTTGTAGTCTGTGACAGCTACAATTGCAGGATTAATGAAAAAAGTGTTGTTTACTTTTGTAGAGAGCGTAAGTCCTAAAAAAATAAAAAATTTCAATCATAAAATTAGTGTTCATTTTACTTAAAATATAAATGTAAACAAAATATTTTTTTTATTCTGTTTACCGTTGTACGAAGAAACTTTTAAATTAGTCACCCAGATGATTGGTTTGCTTCCAATGTTATCTATTATAGTAACGCACTCATTTTCAACAAAAGTGTCCCACATCGTTAATATGATCGTCTGGAAAGACTTATCTATCAGCACAACATCTTGAAGACAGGCTTTTGTGCCAAACTGGGTTTGGATAATTCTTTTTTGACGAACTTCTATAACGACGCCTATAACACCTGCAAAAAAGAAGTTGTGTTGATATCATATTTTGTATATGATAAAATGAATATAAATAGAACGATTAAAAAATGTTAACTAAATTTATATTGGCTATAAGTTAATGCGTTTGTGATCATACTTATCTCTTCATTACTATCCATGTATCGTTCAAGTTTGTTGAATACTGTGAGTTCATATCTCGAGAAGAGAAGGTTTAAATTATCCTCCTTAAGTTCTTCTATCTTTGTCTTTGCTGTTATGGTCCAA
>NC_036238.1:28187313-28188819 GCF_002742605.1 Olea europaea var. sylvestris
AATAAAAAAATTGTTTACTTCAAAGTAATAGCAATAAATATAAATAGTGTTGACTGAACTATTGATGAAATAAAATTTTAATATGACTTATATGATGTAAAAGCAGGAATAAAAGATTAACATTTTTATATGATTCTTGTAAAATTAATAGTTTTTTTTTTAAAAACATAAATACTATTGTAATGTTGTAAAAGTTTTTGCTATACTACTACCGAAGAGTAAGAAAATAAAGACTTCTAAAAAGAAAATATTTTTCATCTATAAATTTAGTGGTTTTGCTTCCACCCAATCAACCTACATATGCAATCTATTTCTAAAGTTATAATGTAAGTAATTTATCAACAATCATAAACTTAATAAATTCATAAGTGGACGACTGGAAATGCACAAAAGAATTCGGGCAGCAAGTAATAAAAGGTTTCCATCTATGAATTTCTGCTTTAATAAGCTCTAACAAAGTATCTTTTTCAATGAAAAAGTATGGTACTCTAGCTTCTCTCTTGGAACATTCGAAATTCTAATTCAAAGCAACCTACAGAATAAATTTCCCTATAAATACACTTCCATTATAACTATTTAACTTAGACAAGACTTCTATCTACCACGGTCATCTATCAATTTATAAAAAATCAAGGCATGGCACTAAATACTACACGGCGCCTTCAATTCAAATTTTATTCATCTTTAAAGTTAATATAAATCTACATGTCCCCAACACATATATTTTAAAGAATTTTTAAAGTTCATACAAAGTTAGGCGTTTTCAACTTAAATAATTTTCATATTAGATAAGAATAAGAAAAAAATATCTCTAGTCTACATACTAAAGGAAGAAACTGGTTACGTGTGAAATTGTGCCAAACATAAACAATAACTTGGACAATCTCCTCTCTTATAGTAAAGGCAGATACTATTTTATTATTATATACTAATTAAATAAAATATATTCTATACGAAGAAAAGTAATCCCCTCTCCTCACACACATAAACATGTATGTATGTAAATGTGTATGAACACATCTATTTAATTTTCACACTCTATTAACATTTTTTTTGCGTCCAGTGCAATTTCATTTTCTTCTACAGTGAATGAAAAATGGAGTGAAATAGTGATTTGAAATTGTTGAAGTTGGCTATGAATGATGATAGTTGATTCCTCACCAGCTTCGAAACGACGAAAATTCATGACCTTCAACCTCATGAACCATGATATGTAAACGTAGATATATTTTCATGCATGTACAGAAACGAGAACATACCTTATATGGAGCTAAAGAAAGACGAACCCAGCTAGATTTTCATCTACAAACAAAGGAAAACTACGTACCTTAAATAAATAGTAAGAAAATAAAAAAAGAAATACACAAAAAAGAAAAATTATAAGAAGAACATACCCAAAATAATTGTTGCAACTTCTAGAATTTTCTTCTCCACTATTGATGACGAGAAAATACGAATTAGGCTAAAGGCAAAAGCGAATAATGGTAGAAGGACGACCTTTTTTTT
>NC_036238.1:28189316-28191821 GCF_002742605.1 Olea europaea var. sylvestris
TGGTCACAGAAGTTAAGTCCATGTCTTCGATTGTACACTAAAATTTAAAATGTCGAGTTTTGACACCGAATATTGAAAAATGTTATACATTGCTCACTGAACTTTGAAAAATATTGTACATAATTCACTGTAAACTCGATATTTTTCAAAATTCAACAATTATGCTAGTGAGTAACATACACCATATTTCAAAGTTTAGTGGTCAAAACTTGACTTTTTAAATTTCAATAAGCAATCTAAGATATAAAAATAAGTTCAGTGAGCAATCGAAGATATTGACCTAAGTTCAGTGATCAAAATTCGACATTTTAAACTTCAGTGACCAATCAAAGACATGGACCTAAGTTCAATTACTAAAACTTGACATTTTAAAGCTTTAATGGCCAATAAAAAAACATGGACCTAAGTTCAATGACCATTGAAACAATTAACTCAATTTACTCAACCTCTTCACTCGCCTACGTGGCTATGCCAATCGTGAGGTGACCTAAATTTTAATTATTCTAGACGGACATGGGACATGTGTCCCCGTACTGGCTGGGGGCTCCGGGTATCATTGACCAATAATTTCATTTTTCCACTTTGAGAAAAATGCCAAAAATATTTTTTAAAATTGAACCGGCCCGATTGGGATCAAGATTCACCGCTTCTTACCAAGTTGGTCTAGGCTCGTAAGGTGAGGTGATCATAACTTCTCCAACCCACCCTATGCAACCATGCCCCAACTCCTTTTGTGCACACCTTCATCCCATGAAGGTCGATCCAAATTTAACTGTCAATTTTGATAGGGTAGGATAGGAGTAATAAATATGTCAAGTCAAGTCATTCAACTCGCATACTATCGAGCTCGAGCTCGAGCTCGCTTATTCAACCAAAATGTATCTAAACTTGTCCCATGAACTCACCTCTTGGAGGGCGAGCCAAGATGCTTTTTTTTTCAAATAAAATTTGCAACTCATTATGTCAAATCGACTCGTGAATCAACTCTAGCTCGCTAGTAAATCGAATCGACTTGAGTCAATGAACAGCTCACTTTAACTTGGTTGTTTTTTACTTGAACTTCATAGAAGAAAGGGACAATTTATAATAAAGATATCTAAAAAGAAATTCCCCTCTTTCATTTTATGATTCTTGGACAATCTTTGCAACCTTTTTTTGTATTTTTCCCCTAATTTACGCATTTAAAACAGTGACAATTCAAACCCTTTTATTCTATACAATCAAGAATCGTAAACGCTGATACCATGTCACTGATAATCTTGGTCGGACAGCTAAAGATAAGCTTATGAGAATAGCGTTTGGTACATAAAACACGACACAGTTGATAATCAGAATGCAGCATTATAGATCATAAACATTCATATAGATTTTCAAGGTACCCCTTAACATCATCCTTGCCTCAAAACAAAATTTAGAAGAAACGGAAAATAATTTCTCAAACGAGTTGTGATCGAGGCAGAGTTGTTGCTGAAGATCTACTTTCTTCTCTTCCTTTTGATAGTTTGAAATTCCAGCGGGACTGGAAGAGTAGCCACCAAAACTTGATTCTCGCGCCTGAACTTGCAACCTAAGTATTCATAATGGGGTCTTAGAGCAACAGGCGTCATTCTAAGATCCTCAGCTATATCTGATGGGTCGGATTTGAAATCATCCACAAACATAGTGAGCACCAACACATAACTTATGAGCAGCTTCTTTTTCTCATCTGGAATTCTAGAATCATTTGAAGTGGCAAACAGTGAAGAGAATTTCTGGGAAAAGATACTCGGGAATTTATGGTGCTTTGCAGATAAAACGCCATCCATAGAATGTTTATCCTTGAACTTGATGAGATGAGTGATATATGAAAATATGCCAGCCAACTTCCTCTTTTTTGCGTCGTCCTACAAGGTGGAAAGGCAAGAAATAAAGAAATTAGCATTAAAGCAAAACGATTTGTTCAACCAAATATTGTTAATATATAAAACAACCTATTCTCTTTATTTATTGAAGCAACATAATCGACATTTCCTTTTTCCAGATATAGTTTGACTTTTGAGGTCTCGCTGGTGTAAATAATCAAATTTCGTAAGAAACTGAATTTTATAATAAAACAGAGCTTTTCTCGTGCTAACCAACTTCTCATTCAAAGTGAAAGTTGATTACTTGGATTTACTCATCTAAAAAATCAAAATCTATTCGGCCTAAATATAATATGGCAGAAGCCTCCACGAAAATTTAATTTTAATTTTATCAACAATTCAACAAGAAATTGCTAATGTTGAAGTGATACTGGTTACCTCATCCATGCGAATTTGCGAAAAAGAAAAAGAAGAGAAGTAGAAATAGCAAGGAGATGGTCAAACTTGCAATGTACTGGGCATTTTGAAAATATCAGATAATCAGGAGCCTCAATTTAACTATAAATCAGTACCTCAATATCTTCCAGTTTATGAACTCTGTTGCGGACAAATCTCGGGTAGATGCTCGGTGTCACTTCTCCCCCGGTGCATGAAATCTCAAAAA
>NC_036238.1:28196724-28203085 GCF_002742605.1 Olea europaea var. sylvestris
GTGGTCACGATGATTCAGACGATTGTGTTGATGCAATCATCATGGTGATATTTAGTGGTGGTGTTGGTTGTCAACGTCGTGTTACAGTGGTAGTGGTGCTAGCTTTGGCAGTGTGGTTGACGCGGTGATTGTGGTGCCAATTTTGGGTTACAACAGTGGTGTAGTGCAAGCAGGTTGTGTGCTGGTGATTTGTGACCAAAATTGGTGCTGGATCTGGATCTGGATCGGGATCGGTGGTGGGGTGTTTAGTATACGTGACCAACTATTTGGACTAATTATTAATCTTTTGACTTTAAACTTTTATAATTTGTGACTAAAAAAATAATCTGCGATCAATAAATTTGAAAATATGTGACTTGTGACCTCGAATAATCCGTGACTTACAAAATTTTTGATTTTTCACCATGAAATAATTTGTGATCAATTAATTCGATAATATGTGACCAGCAAATAAATTTGTGACCTATAATTGTATAATTGTGACTTTATTATATTTATTTAATAAATGTTTTTAATTAATTACGTATATACCTGAGTTTTGAATTTTTAAACTATCTACTTGATTTTTGAATTAGTGTAAATAATACTTCTGAATTATGAATTTTTCTCATTCTATATTTATTAGGTTTCCAGTGTTGGGATTTACCTAAAGAGTCCAAAATCTCTCATAATGATAAAATTAGGTTTCCAGTGTTGGGCTTTACCTAAAGAGTCCAAAATCTCTCATAATGATAAACAAGCGAAACTCTTGCAGCCCAAAACTAAGCCCCTTATTGAGGGAAAAAAAATGGTTTGAATAGTAATTTTTTAAAGAATGAATGATTAAAAAATAGAGAAAATTTTGAACTTATATACAAAATATTTTGTTGTGCAAACATATGTTTGAATAAGTACAAGAATTAATGAGTTGCTTTAAAAGAAGACGAACATGAGCTAAATGAATATCGTAGTGAAATTTACGAAAATAGCACCAATTTGGGGATAGAAATAACCGCCAATCTGAATCGAAGTCGCAACTTTGAAAACATTAGTTTAGGTTAATAAATCATTAGAGATGAAATATTTTTTGACACTAAATCATAAGGTTAATAAATTGAATCTCATATACATATCATGAATTGATCTTAACCATTCATAACATATCACTAGCCACAGAGACGACCAATCAACTCCATAAATAACATTATTCTTTCACATTTTCAATTTTACAAACAAATTAAAAATAATAATAATAATAATAACTTTCACCCTTTAATCTAAAGCATAGACTTAGAATCAGACCGGGTTTGGCCAGCAAAACCTCCTTTCGAAAATCCTGGTAAATTCATAACAAATCCTCTGATCACATGAAACAAAAATACACATTTATAAATCATATGCATCCAGCCAACTATTCTTCATAACATGTTAGTTCCCTTTATAGGAAACAAATTGTGGTTCCCATTCCATTAAGTGGATAAAGTACAGGACCCTTTTTTTTTTCCCCTTATCCCCAACCCATAACAAAAAGGAAAAAATGTGCAATTTCTCAATGCAAGTAAGACCTCTAAAATACAGATTGCAACTTAATTTTATAACCTTAAATTGTGATGTTAACTAGTTACAAAGGAAACGTGTTCAAACGTCCTTGAAGTTCCTCTACAAGTCGACTCCTAGGAACTTCATACTCTTTAGAGGCTGCAACATCTTTTAACTTCACAACCCCCTCGTTAAGTTCCCGGTCGCCTATGATTACCATCCAAGGGATTCTTGACTCTCTGGCCCGATCAATGTGCTTCATCACTCTTTTATGGACATTGAACTCGGCTTTCATCTTTGCATCCCATAGTTCGGTTACAAGTTCAGCTGCTAATGACAAATCATCACCTAGAATGCACACTAGGACTTCAGTTTCAGCTGCTCTAATATCCTACGAGGTATAAAAAGGCTGTGTTAGTGATTTTGACATAAAGTCATCCATGTCCATAAAAGAATCACACAAGCATGTTTGGCTAAGGTTACAAAGTTCATTTAAGAGTAAATAATAAGAAAGTTATTGATCAAAAAGTAGAAAAAAAGTTGCTTATTTGAGAGTGAATCAAGAGTAACTTACACAACATTTTTCCACATGAGTAAGAAAAAAATTAACTTATCCAAACGTGTTTAGAAGCGTAGCCGATAACCAAAAAAAAATAATAATAATAATAAAATCCAATATTAACACTTCAAAGATTCTGGCTATCAAGCTAAGTTGGGATTAAAAGGATGCCACTGGAGAGGAGAAGAGGAATATGTTTGCAGTCGGAAAGAAAATTAAAATAGCTTAGTAGGATAATACTGTGCTAACAGTTTAACTTCAGGTGCATTTATTCCGAATTATAAATAAAAGGGGTTCCAATGAAAAGGTTGAACCTGGTCCTTGTCTCTTTGAAGCTGCTCCATTATTGCAAACACTCTTTCAATTCCTAAACTGATTCCAACAGCTGGAACCTGCTTTGTGCCAAACATCCCTATGAGATTGTCGTAACGCCCTCCTGCTGCAATTGAACCAACCTGCGAAACAATAAGATTTAACTCTTTCAAAGATATTCTCACAAAAATATATATGAAGTAGATGCAATCACAGAAAAAAAGAAAAGAAAAGGGGAAGGTGAAAAGTTGGAAGTATTTTGTCACTCCTGCAATAAATTGGTCATGTAACTTGATAGCATGATTTATCAAAAATTATTCTTTGCATCTCCAGAGGGCAGGAAAAATTAAATTAAACAATATTAGTATATTGCCTAAACATGCAACCCTTGGAAAACTTGACAGCAAACAAGCAACTCATTTGCACAACATTCTCATGTATGCATATAAATAGCATTAGAACTATCAATTACAAAAATGTCCACACATGAATACTTCACTGCAGAGAATTGTAAAAAGAAATACCTGAGCAGCCCCTTTAAAAACAGCTTCGAATATTACTCCAGTATAGTAATCGAGACCTCTTGCAAGACTCAAGTCAAAAACCACTTTGTCGATACACTTTGACTTCTCCAAAGATTTGAACAAAATCTCCAGCTCATTCAATGCAAGCTCAGACTCACTGTTCTCCAAGAACTTACTGCCTTCCTGTTTTAGCTTAGACAATAATTCCACGGGGGCTCCCCTTTCTCTAACAAAAGTTCCAATTTTATCTGCTATCTCCTCAGTCAATCCCTTCTCTTCCACCTGCACAGGTGACATACATACATGTAAACTACAAATCTTAAATTATGTTCTTTCACAAAATTTAAGTGTGTTTGGAAATATTTACAAGTGACTTATAAATCATTTATGAATGGAATGTGTGGTTAAAAAATGGAGGGTCCATTCGAATGGTGGTTGAAAATGAATTTTGACCATTCATAAATTGATTCAAACAGAGGCTAAAATAACTGCACAAATAACGGCAAAGACATTCGATTTTGTATAAAAAGGTAACAGACCTCAAGAAAATTTGCTTAGAAAACTAATGTAGAATTCTTCAGAATATCACCAAAACAAAAGCATAGGTTACTCTGGCTGCACAATTCATTTGATGATGGCCCCTTTTCCAACCCAACAAATTTTCAAATATGCCCCTCCAAGATGAATAAAAATCTCTTGATGGGCATATACATGTAGGAGAGGAGGATTGTATTGAGTACTACTGTACGAGTCTAGACAATACAGACTGAAGCTATTAAGAAAAGATTTATATTTAGGTCCTGTTAGAGCCCCATTTTTGGGGAAAAATAGGTATTGGAATAGTGATTTTTTTGGAGAATGGTGGTTAAAAAATAGGGAAAAGTATTGGGTTTATGTGTAAAATTATTTTATAAGAGAATGTGTGGTTAAAAATGAGTTTTGGGAAAAATGGAGCTCAAGCATAGTCTTAGTCTATCTTCCTCCCTCACTCCCCCCTCCCTGCATAACTTCAATAGTCCTCCAAACTAAACACTTTGCAATTTACAGCTATTTATGGATAAACAATGAAGAAAAAACCAACTTAGTTTCAATATGAAGGAACACTGAACAGGATAACTTCAAAAGAACCTGAACTAGAAAGCTGGAGGAAGAGTGGAGAAGACAGACACAGGGGGAAGAGGCAAGTGCTTTATCTTAGCATTTGATATACAATATATGATGAGCTATTCTCTCATTCCATCGAAGGCAGTAAGTGATCATCCACAATTACGGCAATGGACTAACATTCTATAACAGCAAGTGGAAACATTTTTAGCAACAAAACACGGCGCTCACCATTTCCTGTTTTATCTGCTCAAATGTTTGCTTGTCTAACTTGTCAATACTTGAACAAATCGTTCTAAACTTTTCTTGAGGCACCCCACATAAAGCCAGCATTCCATCAAGTAACTTCCGGTGATTCAGCTTCACCTGCAAAAGTTTTATGGTAAAAAGGTTAAAAATGAAATAATATGTGTATCTAATCAAGCATCTTAACAAGAGTTGCCAAAACATGCACGAATTAAAGAGGGATGAGAAAAGAAAAGCAACATAGCAAATGCATACATAAACATAAATAAAGAAACTAACAACATCACCAGGTAGAAGCCATATTATGTCATTAATATTCTTTTAAAACTGAAATCCGTTTGCTGATAGGTCACCAACCACTCGACCAAGATCATACATTTTCCACTGGCTCTTATAATTATTAATGTCAGTCTACCACATAATTGCAGATCATCAATTCATCATTGATATAGAGGATAACAATGGTAAGATAAGGCATAAAACAATCTCTGAAGTAAAAAAACAACAGAATAGATATTTTTTAAAATATACTCATTGGCACTGTTCAGAAGATTACCTCATAATCCCCAATATCTAGTTCATTAAGCAACTCTGTCAAAATCTTAATGACCTCAAAATCTGGCCCCATTTTCTCAAAATGACCAGCGATATCAAAATCACATTGATAGAATTCACGGTATCTCCCCTTAGATGGGTTGTCCCTTCGGTATACCTTCGCTATCTGATACCTTTTGAATGATGTCAAGCCATTCATAGCCACGTATCGAGCAAATGGAACTGTCAGATCATAGCGAAGTGAGCAAAGTTCTCCACCCTGTAAACAAACCAGAAAATATTAAAGCTAGAGAAGAAAACGAGAAAAGAAAGAGAGATGAAGAAGAAGAAGGCATAATTTTGTAAATTTATTACACGTTATTCACTCAATTCTGTGATATAAATGAAATCTACATCCCAAAGACTGTTGAGGAAATTCTTTGTCAAAATGGGATCTGTTTATCCAAATTGTAACATGTAAAAATAGATAAAGATTATGAGTGCGGAAACCATGTGCACAGAGATCAAATAAAAATAATAATGTCCTGCTTAGATGGTCAATCAAATATTTCTTCTTAAGCAGGTCGGGAACAAAAACTATAGTCAACCATAGTGTTTTTATTTATTTATTTTTTTTTAAGCAAATAAGCGATTATGAGAAACAGTAAATTACGCTATATTTCTTCATAATTGGTGTAAAACCCAAAAAATGTTCCATGTGCACAGAGATCAAATAAAAATAATAATGTCCTGCTTAGATGGTCAATCAAATATTTCTTCTTAAGCAGGTCGGGAACAAAAACTATAGTCAACCATAGTGTTTTTATTTATTTTTTTTTTTTTTAAGCAAATAAGCGATTATGAGAAACAGTAAATTACGCTATATTTCTTCATAATTGGTGTAAAACCCAAAAAATGTAAGAAGATTCCAAGTAAGTAGACACGTGTCATAAAAATATACGAGAGATCCTCTAGAACATTTTAATGGCATCTCCTGCTCGCAACATGTTGCATCAAACTTCAGATATAGTGATAAGTGTCCATATACGATAGGCTAGGGCATAATAGGCAATCGGCGATGAATATTAGTGCCCTAACATGTTGAGAGAGGGGCAAGGATCCAGTTTAATGATCAAGTGCACGAAATAGTAAGTCTAGGAAAATATAATTATAGTAGGGACTTTGAACACATGGCTATTTCATAACTAAAGGATTGGATTCGGAGTAAAGTCGTCAGAAGTTGCATAAAAGATGAGGTGGTTGGGACTTGGGACATAATGCAAAGGCATTCAAGAGCACATGTTATAAATTTTAGAACAAATCCTTCATCTAAGTTTAAGAGATGAGGTATTGGAAATTAAAAGGTTCTGGAGGGATTACATCACTTATGACTAAGGTGAAAGATGAGTTAATTAGTGACATCAGCTACGATGCATTATTTCAAAGTAGATGTGCTCACTTGATTGTTTTCAGAAGCGGACAAATTCTAGTCAAATATAATTTATCCTTGTCATACAAATATGGTAGGACTAAAATGTTATTCTTAAAGAATCTAGTTAAGCAA
>NC_036238.1:28203185-28211978 GCF_002742605.1 Olea europaea var. sylvestris
CTCCACCGCTCATGTCAAAGTGTCAGATGAGGAATCTGAACATCATTCAAAAAACAATCACGTGAACAACTTCAGCATAATTGATTTTGTTTGAGCGTGCTTATTTTTGGAGCATCTAGAATGGGTCCCATTGCTGTCCTTTTGATTGAAAACCTACCATCACATTACACGCCTACAATAGTTTACTAATTCAAATGTGAGTATAGATGTGGTTAGATGCACTAGTAACCTAATATACCTAGTTAAATAGTCACTGCATTGGATCTTTTATTTTATTATTAAGGAAATTTTGACCAATTCTATTAGATTATAATAGAATTTTGTTTATAAAAGTCACACAAAACATAGGCAGATGACAATAGTGGAGCCATTTCAACGTTCCAAAAATCAATTCTTTCCAAAGACAAGCGTCTTTGGTAGCCATTTTCCATTCATTTTTAGATATTATTTGACCGTAGCACAGTAAATGGGTCTGTGAATTTTGCTCCCATCTGACACATAAAAGACGTGCTTGTACAATGAGAATCCTTTCACTCACTACTTGCAGTGTTTACCACTATACACTCCAACCACCTTCAATCAATTCCAAAAAATGGGTAGTTGAAGGCATGGGGTAAAAAGAGGGGGAAAAACTAAAGTAGATTCTTCAAAATTCACATGCAATCGTCCTTTATTGTCAGAACCTTCAATCAATTGAAATTGAACTACGATGTGCAACGGGCAAAAATATCTCTAAACATGTAACTATGAAAAATAGTGTAGTTTTTGCATTTCGAAATCTTGAAAATTATACAATTGACTAATTATAGTAATTATTAAGTAAATATAGTGTTTTATATTTTTAGATATTTGGTAGGCAATATTTTAATATTAAATAATTTCTACAATGATTAAAATTATAAAATAATATTAAAAATAAGAAAACATTTTTAAGTCTAGACCTCACCTAGCTCGTAAAATGTAAAACTTGACCTCGAAGCCTATCAGGCTTTATGCTTTATTAAATATTGATCTTCATATTCATCATAGAAGTGGATGGTTTCCTACGATAAGTTCCCTTTAATAAATGGAAAGTTATTATGACAGATATTAAACCACCACTTAATAAATTTAATCTTTGAATTAATATGTGATAGTAAACGATTAAATAATAAATAAAGGAAGAACATCATCATAATATCTATCCCTAGGAAAATGAGCCCATCAAGAATTATTCAAATGAAATCATACTATAAAAACTTAAACCAAATATATTAAACGCTGTCTCAATCCTCCATCCATAGGTAAGCAAACATTTTGGACCCTCGATTGCCCGTTTTTAGATATCCCCTTGCAGGAATTTTACAAATAACCCGTTAATATTCTTAATAATGTTCTTTGGAGGCTTTATAATCCCTGAGCGTGCAAAGTGAGATTAAAGACAACATAGAATATCCCATTCAACTATGTCAAGTTTATGTAGACATTACCTCCGGGGTGTTTGCAATTGATTTAATAAAACCTTTATTTGTCTTTCATTCTTTCAAAACTCTATTTTTGCCGTACTTATTTTCAGTCACACATTCAAATAATAAAATATTTTAAACGTCAACCCAAAATTTTTCTTTGTTTTTTAATCACACATTCTTCAAAAATTCACTATTCAAAACAATGCTTTTCAAGAAAGATGACAACCAGATGTAGGCTAAATTATTTCCCGAGCCATGAGAATATTTTCATGGATTAACTACATGGTGATTCCACTTTGATTGAGTGAAACAATTTTCGTTAATGATGTACTTAAATCAGAATTTGAGAACTTTGTTACAATTTTGTCAAGATCTTAGTGGAGGTTTTCCAACGCTTCTCGAGTCAAGGGTTGTGCTTGTTATGCACCATGCAGCCCCTCACAATGGGGGGCCTATACATTTTTTATGAATGGTGGGCCCCCCACATGTGAGGGGCTGTACACTTTAAAATAATTATGCTTGTCTGATGTGGCTGTTTTCAAAATAATTGATTTTTCGAGCATTGAGATGGGCTCCACTGCTGTCATTCTGATTGAAAACTTTCCATCACTTTACATGTCCACAATAGGTGACTAATTCAAATGTATTGCATTTTGTTCCAAATACCTTTCTTACCCTTTATTATTGGCCAAGTATAGAATCAAATGGTGGAGCACAGTGCTGGTTTGTTGCTTTCAGGGCCGTTTGAATCCCATTATTCGACGTTATAATAAAAAGAATAGTAATTTTTAAAAAAATATATGATTTAACAAAAAAGAAAAATATTTGGATTTATATATAATAGTATTTTATTGAAAAGTGTATGATTGATAAGAAGAACGAAAAAATGAATTATAATTTAATGAGGAATAATGTGAACCAAACGAAGGCTTAATTAAGAGGGATAATCACGTTATTTTGCCAGAAATTTGGATGGTGAAATAGTCGGATAAAGCACTCCTGACCAACTATGGGCCCGATTTTTTCACCCAAAAAATTGATTTTTTGACGGTTATTTTGCTATTACAGTCGTCATATTTGACTTCTTCTTTCACAAGTGGACCTCACTTTTCTCCTAACGGTCAAAAAATCAATTCTCAAAATCACTCCCAAACAGGTTTTATACCTAGTCAAACAATCACCGTATTGTTTATAATACAGTGTCTTCTTATTTTATTATGAAAATTCGGACCAATTCTATCAAAATATAATAGAATTGTTTATAAAAGTCATGCCAAACATAGGTAAATGACAAAATTGGACCATTTCAACGTTCCAAAATTCAATTATTTCTCAATACAAGTTCACCAAGACAAAGTCAATTATGTTAATGTGTAATTTTGAATATTGCCAATATCCCCATCATCCGCCACTGAGCTCACTACCAAATTCTAGCATTGTTGCAACTACTTCTCAAGAATCACAACTATTGCCGATAACAAACATGCACAATTGTGTGCATTTAATTTTTCTGGTCGTTATTTTGGTGAATTTCTCATTTTGATTGAGTGACTTTGATGGAATATAAGTAAATTTTGGAAAACTCAATTTATAATTTTTAAATTGGTAAGTACCTAAGTGAAATTTATCGCAAAGTCTTGTAAATGAGTGTGATTTATCCCAGTTATTAGTTACGGGAAGAAGTTATTTCAATTTACTTTTATTAAAGGCTCTGTGCTTAATCTCTAATTAGGCAATTATGGATAATTTTCTTGATATTATAAATATTAAACAATAAAATTTGTTTTTCATTTTGGATCACTAAGGCAGCGTACAACGTAGGAGGTGATTAAATATTGTTCATAATTTATTTATTATTTCTACATGACCTACAACTTTTAAACCTTAAAATATTAAAGTTTTGCCAATCATACAATTATTAACTCTTAAAGAATATAATAGATTAAGAAATCGCACTAACCTTTTATATTTTGGTTTTATGTATCACAAACATAATCGGGCCACTTTTTGAGACATATTTTAAAACAAGATTGATATATCTAAAATTTCATTATGGAAAAATACTAAAGATTAGAAATAGAAAAAGTTAATGTGACTTTTCAAAAGTCGTAATACTCGATAGTAGTAATTTTACTGCCTCAGTTTGCAATAGTTTCTTGACTGATATGTTACCTATCAGTGTATGGCTGACCAATGACTATTTACAGGGGTTTTCAAATGTTTGACGAATTAAGATTGGGAAAATTTCATCCTAAGTGCACAATCTATTGTTCTATCCGTGTATGTCGTCAACCTTTCTTTATAACTTGTACAATTAGTTGTCAATAACAAAAATCGTTTAAAATCTTCATTAAATTGTCCAGTAGTCCACCTGATAATACAATGAATTACAGACTTTAAGATACTTAATTAAATAATAGAATCACGCTAATTAAATAATAGAATCACGCTTGGTAAAGCCAGCCTCCTTTGTTGGGGAAAAAAAAAGGGTCCGACGTGTTCAAAAAACTTGTCTATGAAATCCTATTTAGTATCATTTTCTAAAACTCATAGTGTTGAAATTGTTATTCAAAATCAATAAAGAGTGTGGAACAAAAAGTGGAATTGAAGGCCAAAACATTGGCCCATGCGACTACATATGCCATGGAGGCATGCGGTCGCATGTTGGCTTGCAAGGCCTAGCCCCGCCATTGAACAACCTATGCGGCCGGATGAATAATCTGGTAACATTTGGATAACATATTGCAACTTTTCATCATGTTTTGACATCATTTCGTTTAGTATTGATTGAGGCCAATAAATAGGTGATTAATGATCAATAAAAAAAATATATAACAACCACTTGAGAACAAATTCTATTTCCAAAAAAGATCAAAACCTCTTTTCTATCATATTCAAAATTCTATTTTATGGTCTTGAGTTATGAAAGTATTTCACTAGTGTTTAAGTGTTTATTCGCCTTTTGAGGCTTGATAATTTCTACAAATCATTTGCCAAGAGTCCCTTTAAGCACCAAATTCAACCCGATAGGAGGGCAAATACTGTTTGAAGACAACGATTATTTGTTTAGACCTTCATCTTCTATTTCAATCTTCTCGTTATTTGTTATTTATTTCTTCTTCATACCATTTGTGTGGAATCAATTTTGCAACACATAGTACAGAAGGTAATTGGAAAATATAGTGACCAAGATGACACATTATGAGACTTAGGAATAAAGCGGACCTAGAGATAAATATTATGGTGGGCTAAATTTTTCTCAAACTTCAAAATATTTATAAAATATAATGTCATAATAGTCGAGATATTTTGAGATTTTTGTACAAGACTAGTTTTGTGGCCATGCAATGCATGACTTGAATTTTGTTGGAGGTAAGATTAGTGTGTTAAGTATTAAGGATTTACGAGAGAGAGAGAGAGAGAGAGAGAGAGGTACATAAAATTAGTTTTTGGGAAACCAAAATAGTACCTAACATACAATAAGGACGAATGCAGATTTATGAAAATTGATATAGAAAACTCGAAAATATAGACGTTGGAAATTTTGTTTCTCCATTGCAAATATTAAGAAGGAAATTAGAAAATAAATACATCAAAGTCCTTCTGGGCGGATGAAATTCTAACCTCTATAAGGCAAAGAATAAATAGGCAGCCCTTGACAGCACGAACAAGAAGCTATAATCATTTTCACTTGCTTCTTACTTCGTCGGTAAGTTCGCCCACTGGGCGAAGAAGGCCCATCTGTTGCAGTGCAAACTTCAATAAAGGCAACTCTCTTGCGCCTACTATTCCACTGAAAAGAATGTCCAAGGGTTTATTTACGACGACACACGAATCATGGTCAACGAAGAACTTCATGAGGTACTTGAACCATTTAAATGGGAACTTTGAGTTGTGATCCAAGTGTTCCAACCTAGACTTCAAACTATTTTTGAAAAGAAGCCATCCCATTTCATGGATGAAATTCATGGCTTGATTTTGTGTTTCTAATTTTTCAGTGCCTCAGGGGAACGAATCTGTCACAACCAATTCTATTTTACTCTCAAGCGTACAGATCTCAGTGCAAACATCGCCCTCAGCAACCATGCATGGAAAGATGCTGCTGCTGATACCATGATCTTCAACCTGAATAATTTCAGATAGAATACCAAGGTTAGCTAGCATGTAAATTCCAATGGCCACCATGTCACATTATGTGGGAATAATTAACAAAGATCTATAACATGGACATGTTCTCTAGGTAAAAATTAAGTCAATGCAAGAAGCAACACAAAATTGTCTTAATTAATATGTTTTATTATCAGCTTTCCTGACATATAAGTGTAGTAAATATGAAAAACAACATACACACTAAAAAAACAAAACATAACGGAATAAACATAACCTCGATCATGCCTCTCCCAGTAACTGCAGCAATAGAACATCACAATAGATTAGTATTGATAGTGATTCCTGCACATAATGTAGAATAAATGTATGTCCATTTCCATAAACAAACCCTGACCAATAATATAAGGAGACAAAGAAAAGAATTAACAGCAATACAATAGCAAGGATACGACCTATTTCTCTTCTCACACAATCATTTGGAAGCCCATCAACAAGCAGAATGTTGCCAATCGTACAGCAACTATTGCCAATTTTACTGAAGAATGCTCATGCGTTCCTTCTCCATTTTTATTATTTTCCCATTAGCTAGAGACGTAGTAGTTAAAGAATGAAAAAATATTCAGTCCGCCAATAAAAAAAATCAAATTTGACAACCATATATATGCTATTAGAACAGGAAATAAGCCTAAAATTAAATTCATTTTTTTCCAGCAACAATTAAAAATTCGATGCATAATTAAAACATATACATTATATAGATAGATAAAGAAAAATGACCTATATAGTTAAATCTGTAGTAGAGAATTCCTTCCACAGGTCATGAAATCAAGTCAAGATATATTCCATCCTCAATTTAAAATGACTCGTGCATGAAAAAGAAAAAAAAAAAATTATGAAGTAAAACAATGGAAGAAAATAGGAGAATTAGGAAAAAAATTTACAAACAAAAATACCTCAACTTTGGATAGCTTGCCTTTATCCAAGTTTTCCAAAGGGCAAATCCAGCAAGGTTTTGAACAGCATTATTATTCTTGCTCGAAATTGTTTACCAGTCAATGGCCACCAAAAATCATAGCTCTTCTCGAGCTAGGGTTTAGGGAAAAAAAACACTTGAGAGTGAGAGTTGAGAGGTTTGTACATTTGAAGCCCTAGATAAAAATAGTAAATTCTAAGAACAAAAGTGGAACTTTAAAACAGTTATACCTCTCCAAGTCTGTGTGAGAGAGAAAAAAAAATACAAAAGTAACAAACAAGAGTTCAAACAGTTCCCCTGATTAAGCTTTTGCTAGCCACATTGATGATTGATCACCTTTGCTCATCAATGAAATAGAATCTCTTAACATATAATATTTGGAATTAATACATTTAAGATTCCAAGTAGATATAGAATCTATGGAAGTATGACTTCTTCCATCATAAATCAAACTTTTTGATTGTGAGATGATGCAAATCTTTAGCTCTTAAAGACACTCACCCACAATCAGGATTGTTTCGTGGCTCATGGTACAGGCAAGGACAAAATGAGCAAGAACGAGGGTCCAATACTTGAAGAGAAGTTTGACAATTGCTAGCTATCTATCCATGCAGCTCTATAAAGTTTCTTCGAGAGTAACTTAGAATGGTCAATTGTTAAGTTAGAAAATATATCTATTGTCTACATAGGAAGTGGAATTTTAAAATTAAGCGAAATAGAATATGGACTACAAAGACCGATCTCTATGTCGTATCCTTTTTATGCCCTCCCCAGCCAAAACAAATTTAATTTCCGTTGTAAAATACATAAAACAAAGTATTATTGAAGTTCCACCAAAAATTATGAGAAAAGCTTTGTTCACCTCGGCCTATCTTCAACTGCAAGCAGAAAAAGATGGAACAATTGTAAATGCGCAATGTAAAAGAAACTGCCCAAGATCTATCAAAAGACTGGTCGATAATCACCTAGGGTGCCTCAAAGGACGCGGCGATCAACTTGAGTAGGCTACTTTTCGATTGAAATGATACAAGCAACAAGGAGTGGGTTATCATCATAGCAATAGTTATCTTGTATTTATGAGACAAGTGCTCGGAAGAGATTTATGCTTAATTAGGCGATGAAACACTAATTAACATGTTGATAACAATACAACCATAGCCGTGGGAAGAGAATTATGTATCGAAGACATCAAACTTAATTGTTATTAGAACTTGGTATGTTAGTGGTCACTTCGGACCCCAATAGGATGCATTCCAAATTTATTGGAATGGAAAATATAAAATCATCGAGTGTACCTTCATAATAAAAAAGATGTACCACAAATTGTGTAGTAATACATCTTTTTGTTTTCACTATATGCAAAAGCATGATCAAGATTGAAATTATAACAAAGTTGGAAAAAAAGGATTTCATTGAGATAAATATAAAATATTTGGGCTAGTCATGGACCTCATAAATCAGGGGTTCACCATTCTTCATAATCAAATCTCCACATTTCCATACATTTGCACATATCATTTTTCTTTTACAAGTAAAATTCTCATTAAATGTGAAAGGTGGGTTAACCAATACGCTAAAAGACACACTGCATTCATGCGTATCCAAAATAACAATAATAACACAATAATAAGTTCAAACCTCAAGTCATATGCTCAAAACAATCTCCTCACACCACCACCCAAAAAAATAAAAAAATAAGAATAAATAAAAATAAATAAAAATAAAAATAAATTAGAGAGAGAGAATTGCACACACATCTAATATCAGGTTATATACTCAATTTCCAAGTATCAAGGTTTTTGATGTTGTCTTGACATAATATGTAACTCATTCAATTTAAAATCCTCCACATAAACTATATCACAGATAAATGGATCATCCTGCCATCTTTCATTGTGCATAATGGCAACAATTAGAAGAGTTTTTTTGATAAAACCTTATAAATTCTCTCATATATAATAGAGGTAGCGGGCTATATGCTGCATTTCACAGAGATATTTAAGCAAAGTCAGAATACCAAAATAAGATAAATATTAGGTCTATGTCAGATGGTCAACTAACTCCATCCTTTAAGCTCCAAGTTGTAAATGTTCGATATACTTACAACGAACAAGAAATATAAGGCCAAAATGAATCTACTCATTCAGTCAGATCGAACCAGCTGAAAATTTTATAATGCCCAAATCCATGCACATAAAAGGAAAATGGGATCTGCAACTGCAAGTATCATTTCTTTCATTGACCATAAGAATCACTATATAT
>NC_036238.1:28212078-28216946 GCF_002742605.1 Olea europaea var. sylvestris
ATTATAACTCTTTAGAATTCAAATTTTGCCTCTTTAAACAATGTACATTTCTCTTTTCTTATATTCACCAGAACACGGAAAAAAAGCTATTAAATTAAATTTTATTTAAATAAATTTTAAAAATTAGAAATTTTTAGAAATAAAAATATAGAATTTTAACAAATAAATTTTTAAAATTCAAGAAAAATAAAATTGATCAATTCTAAAAAATAAAAAAATTGAAAAAAAAATGATAAAAATTCCCAAAAAAAAATAGTTCAAGCTTTTAATGATTATTTACATAAAAATTCTAAAAAATATTCAAATAAACACAAATAAATATTATATTCTCAATCTACGTCATTAGTTTTTATTTTCATTTCTTATATTTTGAACTCAATTTATTATATTTTTTATTTTACTTTTGTAGAGAGAAAAAATACTATAAGATTCATCAATATATATATATATATATATATATATATATATAATTTAACATAAAGTTGTTCATTTTTATTGAATAATCAAATTTAATGGCGTAAAATGCCATAAAACAATTTTTCAAAATTTCAAACCAAATTTTTTTTTAATTCTCTGTTTTGAGAAATAATTTCAACCAAACACGTTTTTAGTAATCTTAGAACTGATTTTCAAAACATAAAACTGAAAATAAACTAAAATCTTGACCACGACATGCGCGCCAAAGAGAGCTTTCCGGATTGGGGTCATAATAGCGATTCTGATAACCGTAGCCAAAGTTATGACCAAATTACCAAATACGTGTCAAAATTACCCCATTAAGGAAAGATTGCATTTATTTTTCATCTTTGCGCATATCCCCCATCCCATGGTATCTCAGTGCCATCAATGAGCTATCTGACAGATCAGCGTCACTCGACTCGAATCCTCCAGCATCAATCGCCCCGGGTTGAAAAGAACTCGCCCTCAAGTTCACATTAGATTCATCAAACTCCACAAAACATGGACTTAGATGTTTCACATTGAAGACATCGGAAGTCTTCAAATGGCTGGAAAGACACAATCTGTAAGTGTTATCATTGATCTTCTGGAGCACTTCACACGGTCCAATCTTTCGCTCCTTAAGCTTATTATGCTTCCCAGCTGGAAAACGATCACGTGTTAATACTACCCACACAAAATCACCAACATCAAAGAGTACTTGACGATGATGAGTATCTGCCTGAGCCTTGTACTTGGAATTACTCTCCTAAATGGACAACTTCACCTGTTCATGGATACCCTGAAGATGATCTGCCATCTCATCAGCCTTGTGATTGAAACACCCCATACATGGGATAGGAGCTAATTCAAGTACTCCGGATGATTTACGACCATAGACAACCTCAAATGGGTTCAATCCTGTGGTTCTGTTCTTTGATTGGTTATAGGCAATGCCAAATCCCACTGTTTTCAATTTAGTCCCTGCTAAACTTCTCAAAAGATTTTCCAAACTCCGATTTTCCACCTCTGTCTGACCATCTGTTTGGGGTGGTGGCACTACTAAACTTCAACTCCGTCCCCAGTTCTCCCACAAGCTCCTCCAGAAATGACTTATGAACTTGGTGTCACGGTCAGAAGTGATTGATTGGGGAACACCATGTAAACGCACAATTTCCTTGAAATAAAGATGGGCAATTCGAGTAGCATCCATCGTCTTCCGGCAAGCCACAAAATGAGCCATCTTTGAAAACTTGTCAACCACAACAAGAATGGAATCCATCGCCCGTTGTGTAGGGGTAAGCCCAATATAAAATCCATGTTCACATCAAACCAAGAAGCCTCAAGTACAGGTAATGGTGTGTACAGTCCAGCATTAGTAAGAGCTCCTTTGGACTTCTGATATATATAACACCGTTCCACATAATGCGCTACGTCACTGCTCAATTTGGGCCAATAATAATCAGAAGATACCAACGCCAATGTCTTATCTCGCCCAAAATGTCCCTCATTATAAAGTTCACTAATGATCTGCTGCCTTAGTGAACAGTCTGGAATGCACAACTGCAATCCACGAAACAGATAACCGTTATGTAAAATAAAATCATGTCGGTGATTATTAATTACCTCCTGAATTATCTTCCCGAAGGAAGGATCTGCAGCATACATATCAAGAAATGCTTCAAAGCCAACAACTCTGGTGCTCATGGTGGTGAGGAGTAATGTGCGACGGCTCAATGCATCTGCTACTCGATTCAAACTCCCTGCTTGATGTCTTAGTGTAAATGTAAACTCCTACAAGTACGCCATCCACTTTGCATGTCACCTACTCAGCTTGTGCTGATCATTGATGTACTTCAAGGCCTCATGATCAGCAACAAGGATGAACTCCCTCTGTACCAAGTAATGACGTCAATGCTTCAAAGTCTGAACTATGACATAGAACTCCAGATCATAGGTGGAATAATTTTTTTCGATCCTGACAGCTTCTCACTGAAAAATGCTACTGGACGCCCTTCTTGATGCAGAATACCATCAATGCCAACTCCGGACGCATCACAGTTTACCTCGAACACTTTCTCAAAATCTGGGAGTACCAAGACTGGGGCCTCTATCATCTTCTACTTAACTAATTGAAAGCTGGCATCTGCCTCCTCAGTCCACTGAAAATCACGCCCTTTAAGACACTCCGTGGTAGGAGCAATCAGAGTGCTGAAATTTTTGATGAACTGACGGTAGAAGGATGCCAATCCATGGAAACTTTGGACATTGTGTAAACCTTTTGGCTCGGGCCAATTCAAGATTGCCTCAATTTTGGATTGATTTGCATGAACACCATCAGTAGACACAATAAAACCCAAAAAGTTACAGAAGTTGTGAAAAAAACACTTATTCTGATTGATGAATAAGTGCTTCGTCCTCATTACATCAAAAATAGCACGAAGATGATCAAAATGTGACTCCCAAGTCGGACTATAAATAAGTATGTCGTCAAAATAGACTACCACAAACTTCTCCATGAAAGCTCATAAAACCTAATGCATAAACCTCATAAAAATACTGGGCGCGTTGGATAGTCCAAAGGGCATGACCATCCACTCATACAATCCATGCTGTGTCTTAAACGCCGTCTTCCACTCATCTCCAGGTCTGATTGTGATTTAATGGTATCCGCTTTTAAGGTCAAGTTTTGAGAAGACCTTAGAATCGGACAACTGATCTAACATGTCATCCAGACGAGAAATTAGAAACCTATACTTCACTGTAATCTTGTTAATTACTCTGCTGTCAACACACATCTACCATGACCCATCCTTCTTCGGTACTAGTAGAGCAGGAACTACTCATGGACTCATACTCTCACGAACATATCTCCTCTCCAATAATTCTATAACCTGTCGCTGCAACTCTTCAGCTTCCTTGGGACTAAAATGATATGCTGGTCGGTTTGAAAGACTCGACCCTGAAATAAGGTCGATCTGATGTTAAATATCCCTCAAACCCCGGAGGAAGATCCTCTGGCATTAAGTCAAAAAACTCCATTAGCAGCTACTGCACTCCTGCTGGTAAATTCGAGTCCTCCTTCACTTCACTGTTCTCACGGGGCAGTAGAGCATATATCACTTCTCCATTCCCAACCTCTACTAAGAATTTGGACATAGAAAATAGGTTGTTGTTATTAATTACTGGGCCAGGGGTGGTTTCTTCCCTACAAGGTGCCAAAACAATTTTCTTTCCTTTGATGCTAAGGGAATAAGTATTTTCCCTTCCATCATGAATAACGCTGTGATCATATTGTCAAGGTCGTCCCCACAATACATGACACGCATCCATAGATACCACATCACACCAAGTATTATCAAAATATTTTTTTCCAATCAAAAAAGACATAAGACACCGTTTCTCTACTATTACCTCATTGCCTTTACTCAACCACGATAATTCGTATGACTTGGGATGACGATCTGTCTTCAGCTGTAGTTTCTGGATAGCCTTTTCAGACACTATATTCTCACAACTGCCACTATCAATGATTAACTTGCAAACTTTATCGGTAGCTGAAGAGGTTGTGTGGAAAACATTGGTCATCAACCAATCGTCCCCCGAATCATCCTTGGGAGTCAGCAAACTCTTGCAAACGACTAGAGTTTCCTGGCCATCTCCATACAGTACATCCTTATCTTCACCTTCGTCATATACAGGCTCTCCAACCTTCTCGATATCCTTTGTCATATCCTCTTCAATCAGAAGATTTTTATTCTTTTAGCCAGCCGACTTCTTGCAATTAGTCGTCCTATGTCCCTGTTCACCACATCTGAAGCACTTAAGGCCTGAGTTAGTATTGTCCCGCGGGGGCTGATGGGTAGGACGAGATGCTTGAGGTCGAACTGGCTGACTACTTTCACTTATGAACTCTGGCTTCCTATTTTTCCGTCTTTCCACGGCAAGTGCACGCTGGTATGCTTCAGACACTGTCCACAATAAATGAAGGCTTAGAACATCCTGCAGGGGCTACCTTAATCCTCCCACATACCATGCAACCATCTGTTCTTCCGTTTCAGAACTCCTTCGTATAATCATCAACAGATCTTGTACCTTGCCTCAGTGAATGGAGCCGCTGAAATAAAGACTAAGTGTAGTCGAAAGGAAGAAAGTGCACTTTCATCTTTTTCTTCATCTTCTCCCAATCAATGATCTTAGACTTGCCTTGCTGCTCTCGCAAACACCTCAATTGCTCCCACCATGTTGAAGCTCTTCCCTTAAGTTTGATGGCGACCAATTTTACCTTGACACGATCTGGAACCTCCTTATACTCAAAAATTCGTTCCACTTCATTCAGCCAATCAATAAAATCTTCAGCCTGTAACATACCAGTAAACGCCGACAGATCCACTCTAAAATCGAGGTCTACATGGCAATCCTCCCGTCCA
>NC_036238.1:28219968-28220369 GCF_002742605.1 Olea europaea var. sylvestris
ACGTGAATATAAATTATTATTTTTCTATATTCATTAATTCAATTTAATTAAATTCTATATTCATGTATTTGATTTTTCTCATGGGTGTTAGACTAAATGAATTAACCTCTCAACTATTTAAATTGTTTTTACAAATTGGTTTTAGTTTATTTTAATCATCAAATATTTTTCTCTTTTGCATCGTGGAACCAAAGACTATAAGAGACTTATCGACATACGAAAATGAATATTCCATTAAAGTCACGGTAGTTTGAAAGGGTTTTATTGAATCTTATTGCTGAAAATTTTGACATTTTGAGGCTCGTACCACCATAACTATTTATTTTGTAATTACATTTTCCTATTAACAAAAAAAAAAAAAAAAAAAAGCTTCCTTTTTCTTAATATTCAATTATTAATAT
>NC_036238.1:28220437-28287641 GCF_002742605.1 Olea europaea var. sylvestris
CCCCCCCCTTTTTTTTTATTTGTCTTCAAACTTGAGGTAAAACAATTCTTGAAATTTTTTTCTATGTGGATGTATGCAGACTCCAAATCTCAATTAAATGTCCAAGGTCATATGCTTTGAGGCATACACCTCAGTAAGTCATGGCTTTAACCTGTGCAAAATGACACTGAAAATGCGAGGTTTGAGGTGCTTAATGAAGGCATGTACGTGAGATGGGCCTTAAGGCGTAAGCTTCAAGCGCTTTGTGAAACAATGGCTAGTTCTTATTTTCTCATTTTTATGTTTTATCCCTTGATACTCTTGAAGACTAATAATCGGTAGGAGTCATTTCATGATGCACAAACTGCATACTTTCCACTGAAATAAAAGAACTAGTGTGTGTTACCCAGTTTCAATTATTGATTTAATTTTTTTGCAATGAAAATCAACAAAGCTCAAAGACAGACAATATCTCATGTCAAAATATATCTTCCACAATACACATTTCGCACGAACAGTTATACGTTGCACTTTCAAGAGGAATTTCTATGACACCTACAAAAGTTTTAGTCAAGTTAGATGCCCATTCACACAAAAAATATAGTGCATAAAAAGATTCTCATTGAATAAAAGTTCAATATGTCACAAAAACATTTTTTAAACAATTTTTTATATTCACCCATTTTCAAATATTACTTTTACAGCATCTATGAAGTATTTCAATTTACCTGTGACTAGTTTAAAAAAATAGCACTTAAAAGATTATTGATTTGTCCATATTGGACAACATGTATTATTTATGAAGCATATTGCCTAATTAACTTATTCGTGAATTCATTAACTCTAATTTAACACAAATTTTCACTCTACTTGTTTTGATAGTTCGAACTTTGTTGCTCATTTTTAGTTGCTTGAATTTCACATTTAGGTCCCGTTTGAGAGTGATTTTAAGAATTGATTTTTTGATCGTTAGGAGAAAAGTGGGGGCCACCTATGAAAGAAAAAGTTAAACTTTACGGCTGAAATAGTGAAATAACGATAAAAAAAAGTCAATTTTTTGGGGTGAAAAATCACTCTTAAACGACCCCTTAATTTTACATCACTCCGGGAATACAATCACTTTGCAGGTACTTTTTTGTGTAAATGTTAATTTGCTGTTGATAATGCCCTTGTTTGAGCACCATTATTTGGAAAAATGAATTCTTAAACATTATTTTGATATCATTTCAAATACACATTTTTCAATAAAATAATATTAATCGAAAATCTAAAATTTTTCCTTATTTTTTAACCACACATTTTCCATCAATATAATACTAATAAAAAATGTAATCCCACCCCCCACAAAAAAAGAGAGGCTCAAACAAGGGCAATACTTTTTATTCGAATGAATTTGTTTTCTTGCTAACATATTAATTTTTAAATGTTGTCTTTATGTTTTTATTATTGGACCGTGCTTGTCTTGCCAGCTTCATACTATGTTTTTATTATTGGTTCTTTGTTGCTTTGTCTCCTATTTTTTTTTTTTTTTTAAAGGTTTTAGAATTTGCAAATAAAAAGGTCAAATTTCTAACAAAGAGGAAAGACACTGTTTTCATTCTTTAACAATATAGGTCAATCTAGTAAAAGTAGACTTTTTGATGGATTGACCGAAAATCAACATTCAATTCTTACCTATTGCTACGCTTCATGAATGATAACTTATTGAGAAAATAGATATTATAAAAATACGATAACTTGTTGAGAAAATCAACATTAAATTATATTTGAATGACTATTATGTTTCAAATTCTCAACATAAAAGACTTAAATAATGTTTTTTGACGATTTTTTATGTTATATATAAATTTTATTACATTGACTTTCTTAAGTTTCAACCATTCTAACGAATATCTTGAATCCACCCTAATTCAAAGTTTTAACAAAAATGCATGCGCAAAAGAAAATTGTTTTCCCCGGAGCACTCTTCCCTTCTCCACATCGTTGATGAACCTCTCTAATCCCATTGACAAAATTGCGACTTAATAAATTATCAATCATCTTTCAATGCTTCTTGCACGATCAATTGAACCATAACACACAGTAATAAAATTATATTTCTCATGTTAAGTTAAATTTGATATTTCAAAAAAGAAAGATTCGAGGAAATCTCACGTAAAAGAGTGTAAAAAATTTATATTTTATTTGCAAATTGATATTTCTTTATATAGAAAAGAGAAAATAATGATAAAAAAGAGAGAAAATAATGCAATTACTAAAAAGATAATGATGATAATTGCAAGCAGGCTAACAGAAAGATAAAAGAGTAATGTCAAAGGAAAAAACCTTCAAACAATCTTGATTATCCTAATATTTTTAACGACTTTTAATTTTTTTTTAATTTCTTAACTATCTTGATTAAGCCCATGTTTGAGCTAAATTTTCGGGAAAAAAATGCATTATTCATGTCAAATAAATAGAAAATATGTGATTAAAAAATAAGGAAAAATTTTAAATTTGCACAAACTTTTAAGTTCGTGATTGCTTATGATAAAACTTAATAATTTTTAATAGAAATTTAATAAAATATAAAATTAAAAAATTATGAATTAGTGCAACTAAAATTATTTGTTAATTTAACATATATATATATATATATATACACACACATTATTTTAATCACACATTTTTCAATAAAATAATATTATATAAAAATTCATTTATTTATTTTTTAATTACACATTTTTCATTAATATACTATTCAAAAATTCATTTAATATGGCTCAAATAAGGACTATATATGTATATATATATTTGGAGCTAAACGATACAGAGCGAAAAAAATTTCGACGGTAGATCCGCTCAATCTCAATTCATTTCGAGGGCCATTGATCCCCTGTCCCAACTTCTGAAGCTCATGAACAATACAGAAAAATTTAAAATATTCCATACAGCACAATACTTTACTAATCAAACAAATACCGAAAGGTTTCTCTTTTGCTTAATAAGGAATAATGGGTAACAAGATCGCGCGAACGACCCAGGCTTCGGCGACTGAGTACTATTTGCACGATTTGCCATCATCGTACAATTTGGTGTTGAAGGAAGTGCTGGGTAGGGGCAGGTTTTTGAAATCGATACTGTGCAAGCACGATGAAGGGCTGGTGCTGGTCAAGGTTTACTTCAAGAGGGGTGACTCCATTGTTTTGAGGGAATACGAGCGCCGCCTTTTCCAAATTCGTGATAAATTGTCTAACCTGGATCACCCACATGTCTGGCCCTTCCAGGTTCCCATAGCCCTTTTTCTTTCAATTTGCCTTTTCTTCTGTAACTAATACAAGGATTGGAGAAAGTTATTTTACATTGACCGTGGATACAGTTAATAATTGCTTGGTAAAAATGGTGGGAGAAAGAATTTTTGTTCGTGGGTGGTCTTTATTGGTATTATTATGAAGAATACGATTACTCAAATGTTTAGGGAGGCATTATCTTAGTATTGTGGATTGGACTAGTTAATTTTATCTTGTTAATATGTCGCTGTCTTTCATATTCTTTAAATGTTATTTTCAACAATGCTTAGCAATCTATAATGGTAATTATACTTGTTAAAATTTAGTTTGGGCGTTCAGGTGGTGTGTGTATGTGGGAAGGGAGAGGGGTGGATTAAGTTTTTGGCTAGTTTTGTAATTACTTCATTTGTTAGTACGAAGAGGAATGCGATGCTAAACTATAAGCAAGCTTCACATCATCCCTATAGATTAAGTTAATTTGTCTGCTAGACTTATTGGTTTTGGTGGTTTTAATTGCTTTTATGGTAATTAGCCCTTTAAATTTTTCATTTTTGGTAATCAAAGTCATGGAAAGAGAGAAGCATAAAGGACCAGCTGATAAATCTTTGGTGTGGTCTTGTAGCACTTTTTGCATTGAAAGGAGGAATTTAATGCCAAATATAGGTAACCTATGCACAACTGGAAATGAATATTACTGGACCAGCACATATTGTGTTTTGGAGTATTTGGTTATAAAAATGTAATGGGTGTTTTGTTTACTATGAATGTTTTTATATGGACCTTTCAAAAAAGAATGTTTTTATATGGATTCAGTTGTTTATAATGAAGAATGTCAGTGGATTTATTTGGTGTATTAAGCATAAAATGGTTCAGAAATTATACAGATTGGAAGGTGCAGTTGATTTTCATTATTTGACAATTCTCTGCTTTTTTTTTAAAACAAATTTAACTTAAAAAGAATTTTGGCACTGGGGGATCATATATTCTCAACTCAACTGAACAAACTTTTATCCTATATTTATTTCGGGTTAGGCACTGAAATCTTCATTTTTCAGCCCACCTATAAAGGGCAATTTCCATAGTTAAAATTAAAATGCTCAAATCCTTTTTAAGTTCCTCATTCTATGTAATTTAGATTGAATTCATCTTCTGTTGTTTACCATTAATACTATTCGTGTCACATTACGTTATCAGTTCATTTAGCAGCCTTAGTTACATGCACCCTAACCTTCTTAACCGGTTCTTTAGCTGCTTAGCTCCAATTGGTGCTTTCTTAATCAATTCATGAATATGCTCAATTTTCGTTCTCTCCATTTTTTTTTATTGTAATTGTAGATACATTGCAGAATATGCATACCATTGGAAGTGATAAATAAGATATTACCAATAAATATAAGTTAATCACAGTCTTAACTTTAGAGTAGAGAGTTCACTGGTGTACAATAACTGGGATTGAAGATTTATATTCTATAATAAGTGAGAACAATCATATATTTCTATAACTGCTGACTTTTAGTACATTTTGCAGTTCTGGCTTGAAACCGATAAAGCTGCTTATTTGTTGAGGCAATATTTTTTCAACAATCTTCATGATCGATTGAGTACTCGGCCCTTTCTTAGTCATGTAGAAAAGAAGTGGCTTGCTTTTCAGGTTCTTCTCTTCCTCTTTTTGTTCCCCATTTGTTGATGGGTAGGAATTGGCATCTCACTAAATCTTGGTATTGTAGTTGCTTTATGCAGTGAAGCAGAGCCATGAGCATGGAGTGTGTCACGGTTAGAGAATTTATTATCGAAATAAGTTTCCACATAGTTATAAGGTTTCTTATATTCAATTTCCTTGAGAAAAAACAAATAAATTGTTACAGGTGATATTAAATGTGAGAATGTGCTGGTCACTTCCTGGAATTGGCTTTATCTTGCTGATTTTGCCTCATTCAAACCGACATATATTCCACATGATGACCCGTCTGATTTTTCATTTTTCTTTGACACTGGTGGAAGAAGACGTTGTTATCTTGCCCCTGAGGTTTGTTTTCTGTTTGTCGGCTTCCTACTTGATTATGAGTTCAGCAGTCTTAATTTAACTTATACATACAATCAAGGTCTTCTATATGCTATTGGAGAATTGATGTCGTAACTGTAAATACAGTTGATATCTGTAGCAGGCCTTTGCTAATGTTAGAATATGAGAAATAAATTATAGTAAATTAAATTGTTATTTTTGAAGTAACAATTTCACTGTAATAATCTTCTTTTATGATTTTTTTTATTTTTTTAGAAGAGTGGTGCAAATTTGCAGCTACTGAACAGTTCTATTTTCATTCATTTTTAGAGGTTTTATGAGCATGGAGGTGAGACTCAAGTTGCACAAGATGCACCATTAAAGCCCTCTATGGACATCTTCGCAGTAGGGTGAGCATATTCCTGATTAGAGTGATTATCTTAGAAGAAATTCTAAATGTTCCATTATTAATGTGATTGAATATTGGTGAAATATTATCGTATCTCGTTCATTTGTTGAGGCAAAATGCGATAAGAGTGATAAAGATGGACTTCCACTATTTATTTAATTGTTTTCTTAATTTTATCTTTATATTATTTCTTGCACTTTTAAGTTATTCAGGGCAGTTATGTTATTTGCATGTATAGGACTTCGATTTTTCTATTTAAATACTTTATAGCTTGTAGTTTGTAATTGGTTGTTTGTTAAAAAAATAAAAAAAAAAAATTGGGAGTTTCTCATTTCTTCCAATTATTCGGTATGTTTAGCCAATCATTGAATATTTGATGCCCAAGTCCTCAGTGCTTTAGCGTATCAATGAGTGTTTTAGAGTTCTAATCATATTCTACATAATTCCATTATATACGTTTGGGTTAGAGTATAGTTATGTTTTTGATAGAGATGAGTTATTCACAGACCATGATGGAGAAATCATGCATCACGATGAGTTAGCACATGCATCACGATGAGTTAGCACAACTATTTTGACATGTCTTCCTGATGACGTAATGGATCATTGGCTATTATGACAATGTGAGGGAACAATGGTTGGGGAATCTGGGACGGAGGAGGGCTCTAATGACAATGAACTTTTTCCTGTTATTCACGAGTAGCATAGTTCGTCTATTTATTACGCTGAGGTCAATGAACATCTATCGGAGGAGTGAATAGAGGAATATGTAAACACAACGGACATAAACAAGTAGATTTGCAAATTTTATGATCCGGTGGTTGGTAGAACAAGAAGCGAGGATGGTTCAATAAAGGCACAAAGCATGTTTGCAGGCAGTTTCTAGAAGGCAGAATAATGGCAATATAGAAGGGGATAAAGTCGCTGCCATTGTGGATGTTGGACAAATGATTACCTTGACATTAGGGAATGGGTTTGATAACATTAACTCTTTGCCAAATAAGGGCCTAGATTGCTTGAATAGTAGTGATGGCGCATGTTTGAGATGGAGAGTATTCGTTTTTGAAAATTGAATAAATTATGATGTGAGCACATATGGTAAGCATGCTAGTTATGGAAACTATAATTATTTTAATGGGATCTTTGTGAACTTGAAAGGGTAATTGCTCAGTACAATAACTTGGTTTTGGTGAAAACATTTGAGATTTGGGACCCTGCAATAATAGGTATGCAATGGGATCTAAGTAGGATGCAAAATCTACATGTTGCACTCCAATGGAGCGATTTATCAATGAAGTAGAGGGGGAGTTTTCGACGTGCTAAGAATTTGTTCCCTCATACAACATATATATAGTATTGATAGGCCTGCACATGGACAGGTTTATTGATTTTTTTGTTGTACTTACCTGATGAATTACTATTGTTACAAGGTATTTGGTGTAGAAACAACATAAAATTCGAGGGCGAATCTGCTCCAATCAGTGAAGAACAATGAAGCTGGACTTTTTCAATTTATTTAATTGTTTTCTTATTTTTTTCTATATTATTATTTATTGCACAAATTATTCACGATAATTATGTCATTTATAGGTTCAGGGTTTTTTTCCTACTTCGATATTTTTCTATTTAAACACTTTGTAGCATGTAGATTTTTACTTGGTTGCTTATGAATAAAAATTTAAGAGTTTCCCAACTCTACCAATTATTTAGTATTTGTAGCGAATCAACAAATATTTGATGCCAAAGTCCTTGTTATTCTAGCGGATAAAGGAGTTGTGCTAGTTGTATTTTACATAATTTCGTTGCATCAAAGATCCCCATAGGGTATGGGTGAAGTAATTAGGTCTACAAGACTCTTTGTTATAGTTCCCGTAAAATAAATGTAATTAAGCTTAGCCAAGTATAAAATTTTAGGTTAGTCCAGATACCCTACTATCTTCTTTTTCTTATTCCTTATTTCTCTTTGGGTTGGCTGAGCTAAAAGAGATGTGCAAATAACATGATTACATTTTATGTTCACTACATCCCATGTAACTTCTGGAGCATTAAACTTCTGCAGCTCTTTGTGCATTATTTGCCACCAACATCATGAACATATTTACTGCCCGATCACTTACCATGCTAACTCTTAACACTTTCATTTGTTTTCTTCAATTTTAATTTCAAATTTCACCACTCCGTCACATGGCGTTTCCCAAATTGATGAAAATTGCTTAATTGATAGCTATACCATTACGGATCTTTCGCGTAATCATTGCGTCAGTTGCCATCTTAGCACTGTTCCATGTTAAAAATATGCTTTTTAACATTTTAATCTAAAGATATTGCTATAACCTTCATTTTACCATTTTCGTTTCTTTGTTACCACGTAGCATTTATTTGGAAGATTATATACAATATGGCTAGGATGGACCTAAAGCAAGATTTTAAGGGGGAGCTGAAGTTTGAAATAAGTCAATAATTTTACATAATCCAATATTTAATACAATATATGATATTATATATTCAAGTAGTGCCTAACGAGATTTTATAGAATAAAATTCATTGATTACTAAATTTAGCCCCTGTTTGATCCTCATTTTTCTCTTTACTTCTCTTTAACTACACAATTTCCAAATGAAATAATTTTACACAAGCAAAAATTTTTCCTACTTTTTAACCGCACATTCTTCAAAATATCACTATTACAAAATTTATTCTCCAAACAAATGGGGCTCAAACAATCCTTTAAATTTATTTTCTTGATAAGATCTTGTCCAATGTAGAGTGTTGGAATATCTAGGAGTAAAACTTAGCTATAAGCTTGCATTTATTAAATAATACATATTTCATTACAATAAGTAATTCAATTAACAAATAATAATGAATTTACATAATTTAAGATCACATTAACCTGATTTGAACTATCAAGAAAAACTAACACTCACATAGCTATCGATATATCATATATATTATATTGAAAACAAGAAAATTAACTAAAAGAAAAATAAGAAATTTTCCCAACGTTAAATACATTGCGGGTCACCCAACTTTGAGTGAAGTTACGTCTAGGTCACTCATACATAATTTGGTGCCATTAGGTCATTTTTCTTCTGTTTTCTTGCAGATTGGGATGCTGGTGAAATCAAGTGACCCAACTTTTGATTTGCTTACAAATTTGATTGTTTTGTTCACTACTATTAGGGATGGCAACATGGCACGAGAAGCGGCCCTTCTCGCCTACGAGCTGGAGCGGGGTCGTGACGGCGCGGATTAAAAAATCCTCATTTACTGCCCCGTTGACTCTTAATTTTTAAGTTTTTTAAATACAATTTAAGTGTAGAGCATAAAATAGGAATTAAATAAAATAAAGTAGTTGGGGGCGGAGCTGGGGCAAGATAGGGTAACTTTACCCTCAACTTTCATCAATTTCACTAAATAAGTAGGATAACATGGACCTTAAAACTAATGGATAGCTGACAAGTGAAAATGCTTTTAGTTCATGCACGTGAAGTTATATTTTATGGTGTTTCACGCATTATGAATTCAGATACCTGATTTTTACAATATTTTGCCTCAGGTGTGTGATTGCTGAGCTTTTTCTTGAAGGTCAGCCTTTGTTTGAACTCTCTCAACTGCTTGCATATCGAAGAGGACAATATGATCCTAGCCAACATCTGGAGAAGGTTTGTTTTTCATGAACCATATGTTTTTCTATTTTTACTTAAAAAGCTGTCCTGACATTTGTTTTGTCTAAAGGTCCTTGGATTGAAGTATTCTCTCAAGCATTTAGATTCACCTGAATACCAAGTCATTTATTTATCATACTGCATGAGTGCAGATTCCAGATTCAGGAATCCGTAAGATGATTTTGCATATGATTCAATTGGATCCGGAGACACGATGCTCTGCTGAAAGTTACCTGCAAACCTTCGCAGGTGTTGTGTTCCCAAGTTATTTCTCGCCGTTTCTTCATAACTTCTATTCTGTGTTGAACCCTTTGAATTCTGATGCAAGGGTAAGGAACTTGAGGGAGTTCTCTCTGTGTTCTTAGTGATTTCACTTCAATATTTGTTTTTAATTCTCTAATGACTGTTGTAGGTACTACTATGCCAGACCTCTTTCCAAGAAATAATGAAACAACTGATGGGCAACACGACGAGCGAGGAGATTGATTGTGGACTGGAACCCTCTTCAGAAGATGCCAGTCAATTACCTCCTTGGAGGGATGCAAACCAAAATTTCAATCAGTCTTTGAGCAAAACAGAGGAGATAGAGAAGGGCTCTGTTCATGATCGATTCGATCTTCTTGGTGATGTCAGTACCCTGCTCAAAGATGTAAAACAAAATAATTTACATTCAAAGACAAAACAAAATACTGTAGCCAATCCAAGATATTCTGAAAATCACAAGCGATGTGGCATGCAATCTCCTGGTGAATTGATTCAGACGATCTCCAATGTGTTCAAGAGAAGTCATCATTCATTCTTGAAGAAAATCACAATGACTGATTTGAGCTCATTGATGTTGGATCGCGATAATCAATCAGACACTTTTGGAATGCCTTTTTTACCCTTGCCTCATGATGTTATAAGCTGCGAGGGTATGGTTCTGATTGCTTCACTTCTTTGCTCCTGCATACGAAATGTCAAGTTGCCTTTTATGAGGAGGGGTGCCATACTTCTATTGAAGTCTTGCTCCTTGTATATTGATGATGAAGCTCGTTTACAACGAATCCTTCCATATGTTGTAGCAATGCTCTCAGATCCAGCTGCTATTGTTCGATGTGCCGCCTTAGAGACTTTATGTGACATTCTTCCTCTAGTTAGAGATTTTCCTCCCAGTGATGCCAAAATTTTTCCGGAGTATATTCTTCCGATGCTTTCCATGCTTCCTGATGATCCTGAGGAAAGTGTGAGGATATGTTATGCCAGCAATATATCTAAGCTGGCACTGACTGCTTATGGGTTCTTAATCCACTCGATTAGCTTGACTGAGGCAGGGGTTCTTAATGAAACAAAATTATTGCAGAAGTCATCTACACCAGCCAGTGAGACTTCTGGACAGCCTAAGAATCTGAATAGTGACGTACAACTTGCACAGCTGAGAAAATCTATTGCAGAGGTCATTCAAGAACTTGTAATGGGTCCAAAGCAAACCCCAAATATCAGGAGAGCTCTCTTGCAGGATATTGGGAACCTTTGTTGGTTTTTTGGCCATAGGCAAAGCAATGACTTTTTGTTGCCCATCCTCCCTGCTTTTCTGAATGATCATGATGAGCAACTTAGAGCAGTATTTTATGGACAGATAATTTATGTCTGCTTTTCTGTGGGGCAACGGAGTGTGGAGGAATATCTTTTCCCATATATTGAGCAGGCGTTAAATGATATCTCTGAGGCTGTTGTTGTCAATGCATTGGACTGCTTGGCCATTTTGTGCAAAAGTGGTTTTCTGCGAAAGAGGATCCTACTTGAGATGATTGAGCGTTCTTTTCTGCTGTTATGTTATCCCAGTCAATGGGTAAGGAGGTCGGCTGTCACCTTTATTTCTGCTAGCAGTGAAAGCTTAGGTGCAGTGAATTCTTATGTATTTCTTGCCCCAGTTATACGTCCTTTACTCCGTAGACAACCTGCGTCTCTAGCCTCTGAAAAGGCTCTTCTTTTGTGTCTGAAGCCGCCCATCTCAAGAGAACTGTACTATGAAGTTTTAGAAAATGCCAGAAGTTCAGACATGCTGGAGAGACAGAGAAAGATATGGTACAATCCATCATCACAGTCTAAACAATGGGAAACTGTAGACTTGATCCATAATATTGCCAGAGACTTGGATTCAGTGAAAAGCTGGCCTGACAGACAACATAATGGTCAAGGTCATAGATTCATTAGTAGCTCTATGCAACCAATGAGTTTTGACAATTCTGATGATAATGAAGGTAAATTGAAATCTATGGGAAGCTTAATGGAAAATTCTTCAAGTGCAATGGACTCCCATGAAGGTGTTGCCTCAGAAAAGTTACAATTGTCTGGTTTCACGTCTCCACAAGTTAGTTGCATGAATAGTTTTATTGATAAGTCATCAGAAGGCATACCTTTGTACTACTTTAAAGTTGAAAACAAGCGAACTGCTGGGAATGCTACAACAACATCTGATTCTTCATCACCTTATAAATCATTAGGTTTGAGTTCTTCATCCTTGCCTTGGATGGATCCAATAAGTAAATCATTTAGTTTAGCCAGTTCGGTCCCAGCCCCTAAGCTTGTCTCAGGGTCAATCTACATTGGAAATGGATCCATGCAATTCCGGAGAGTTGTGCATGAAGTAGAAGACAGAGAAACTGATCAAACAGCCTATATTAACACCAAGTTTCGTGAAACGGGACTGTCTGGCAGTACGAAGGGGCATTCCCTGGCAATGGAAGATGATTCCACACCCACTGAGGGATCAGAAATTTCATCTTTGGCATGGTCATCAACAATTCCTGATTCAGGGTGGAGGCCTCGTGGGGTGCTGGTGGCGCACCTGCAAGAGCATCGGTTTGCTGTCAATGATATTTCCATTTCAATGGATCATAGCTTTTTTGTTAGTGCTTCTGAAGATTCTACTGTTAAGGTTTGGGATTCTAAGAAGCTGGAGAAAGACATTTCATTTAGGTCACGGCTAACGTATTCATTAGGGGGAAGTCGAGCTCTGTGTGTGACTGTTCTTCAAGGTTCTACACAAATTGTTGTTGGAACAAATGATGGGATGATACATACGTTTTCTGTTGACCACATATCCAGAGGACTCGGCAATGTTGTTGAAAAATACTCAGGTATTGCTGATGTGAAAAAAAGTGGCATCGGAGAAGGTGCTGTATTAAGCCTGTTGAACTACTCTCCAGATGGTGGAACTAGCAAAATGATTCTGTACAGCACTCAAAATTGTGGGATCCATCTCTGGGATACAAGAACAAGTTCAAATGCTTGGAATACACAAGTGCTCCGTGAGGACGGATATGTGTCATCACTGGTAGCAGACCCTTGTGGGAATTGGTTTGTGTCTGGATCATCAAGAGGCATGCTTACTCTTTGGGATATGAGATTCTGTATACCTGTCCACTCATGGCAATATTCTCATGCCTGCCCTATCGAGAAATTGTCTCTTTTTGTTCCTCCTCCCAGTGCATCTTTATCTGCAATGACAAGGCCTCTGGTCTATGTTGCAGCGGGTTGTAATGAAGTTTCCCTCTGGAATGCAGAAAATGGGAGCTGTCACCAGGTACATGGGTGTTATCTGTCAACTATCTTCCAAAATAGAAATTTTTTGCTTCTAACCCATGAAGTGACGTCGTAAATTGGTTTGACAACATTGTGATAACCATGTTATGCATAATCCGACTGCTAAAATATGGTCAAGCATCATGATCTTGTACATAGGCCTTGTAAATTAAATAAGTAATTGCATTTTGGTAGGAATTTGTTCTTTTAGTGGAAAAGGTCAACTGTGCAATGCAATTGATGGTTTCAGTATGTAATGGTGATGGAAATTTATACTTCAAATGTAAAATTGTAGAAAAATAAGTGGACGTACTAATTTTGAAGTAGATGTTTTACCTTTAGGAATACCTGAAAATTATAGAAGGTGTTCAAATGATAAATTGAACAAGGGATTAATATTGCATCACATATAAAAAATTACCATGGCACAAAGATCTCTGTGCAAATGTATTTTTGAAGTAAAATATACAAATCCCAGAAGTTCTATATATGGCACAAAGATCTCTGTGCAATGTATTTTGGAAGTAAAAGATACGAATCCCAAAAGCCCTATCCATGCCACAAAGATCTCCTTGCAAATGTATTTTTTGAAGTAAAAGATACAAATCCCAAAAGTCCTATCCACTTTGATATAGTACAAGATCACAGCATTGCAACAACTTTGGAGGAACAGTTAGCATTGCTGAGCTTCATTCTTCTCTTGTTCGCAGCTATTAAGGGCCGCAAACAATGACAGTGATGTGGAAACCTCTGATTCACCTTGGGCTTTCGCTAGACCATCCAATAAGACAAATACTAAATCGGATCCTAGGAGAAATGTTAATTCAAAGTACAGGGTTGATGAGCTGAATGAACCTCCTGCACGTCTTCCTGGTATCCGAGCATTGCTTCCGTTACCTGGTGGAGATCTCTTAACAGGGGGCACTGACTTGAAAATACGTCGCTGGGACCATTCCAGGTTATTGTTTTCTCCCCATTGATCTTGAGATTTTTGTTCTCTATTTTCGTTTATCTACTATGTTAATGATGTTATAATCTTATTGGCCTCAACATATCTGCAGCCCGGAGCGAACTTATTGTGTCTGTGGACCATCTATAAAAGGAGTTGGAAATGATGATTTTTATGAGACAAAATCTAGCTTTGGCGTGCAAGTTGTACAGGTATGTCAGATAACTGAAGAAGTGTGTGCGCGTTTTCTTCGCAAAGGTGGAGCATATAAGATCTTTTTAAACATTGTTAGAAAAATGTTAACTGCTGTTAAGAGAATCCACGATGTGGCGTCAAGTTCTTATTCAGCTTTGTAGTGGTATAAAGCAGCTAAGTCTATGACAGCTGAAACAACTTTGGAAAATAATATTACGTTCATGTCTCACTTGCATCTACATGCCTTCCATTGTGACCCTTTTGGGGGGGGGGGGGTTTGGTGCTCTCACTTGTTTCTATGAGGACTTTGGAGTGGAGACTATCCTTTCCTGTCATTTCTTTCCATTGTTGTTCCTCTCTTGAATTGCTTCATTCATGATTGAGGTAACTGGCCTAAGGACTGTGCTTAATTCATCCAATATGAGTCAAGTTTTGGCTTAATTCATCCAATATGTGCTTAATTCTTTGAGTTCCTTTTGTCCTTGTGGACTAACACATTGGGTTCGTTTAGGGGCAAGTACTAATGTACACTGATGGAGATAGAGTGACTGGATCAAGCTTGGTTAAAGATTACTTTTTTATTTTTCTCGTGTAACAAAGGCCATCTTATGCCCTCTTTCATTCTATTACTAAATTCCTTCTTGTGGAAGAAAATTGAGTTGAATGATTGTCGCATGATGATTATGAGGGAGGAACAAATTGATCTTGTATTGTCATTCAGATTGATATTTTTATATTGACTCATTTGTCTGCTCGACAATGAAGTCTCTTTTCACCATAAGGGTTGATTAGTGGCACAAACATTAAGTTTGCCGCTGTTTCATCTGGCAAGATGCTAGTTTTGCTTGTTGAGGGAGTTGAACCTCAAACCTTTCTGTTAACATACATGGCTTAATTTTTCAAGGCTACAAGTGCTTGTGTTTGTTGGAAAATGTGTTGGGACCGTGGAAGTAATTTAAAGTAGGACCAAGTTATACAATCTGCTTGGAGAGTAGATGGTTGTTATATATTTATGTGCTAAAATTGGGTCAATGAGAACTTAATCTCTAGTGACCCTATTTATCACTGAGAGCTTGAAAATGAGAATTTGATGGATAGTTTACATTCTGGGTTTAAAATGCAAGGATCTAAGAATGGTTTATAAGCATTTAGTTTGGTTTTTGGTTTGGGCTCTTAAGGGCATACAAATGTATTGATTGGAGAGGACCTAAGAAAATAAAGGTTTAGGCCAATGCTTGCATGCACGAGTGATGCCTCCCCCTCAGCTTGACGTGAGCTATGGGCTGTTTCTCTTATGCTTGGACAGAAATTGGTTGAATTTTTATCTTCCAATGAAGTGTAGAGATGGTGTCAGCCATATGGTGGAATTGTGATCAGAGCAGAAAGTAATAAATGGCAGAGATTTCTGTAGGCAGTTTTATCTGGGGATGTGGGACGGTGTACTCAGATCATTTCCCAATTTCATTATCTGGGGATGTGGGATATAGCGGGAGAAGGCCTTTTAGGTTTGAAAAGATGTGGCTTAAGGTGGATGGTTTTGGAGAGCGAGTACGGACTTGGTGGGCCTCTTACAAGTTCAGGGGGTCCCCCAGTTATGTGTTGGACCAGAAATTAAAGGCTTTAAAAGGAGACCTCAAAAGGTGGAATGAGGAGGAGGTGGGGGATGTTAATTGGCGTAAAAATCAATGCACCTTAGAAATAGAGGAATTGGATAGGAAGGAGGAAAGTCGAGGATTGGGAGGGGACGAGAGGGAGTGACGTCAAGAATTAAAGGGTGACCTGGAGAGGTTGGTGGAGATAGAGGAGATTTCTTGGCGCCAGAAATCTAGGGTCAAGTGGTTGAGAGAGAGAGATAAGTGTACACAGTTTTTCCATAGGGTGGCAATTCCAACAGGCGCAACAATTGTATCTCTATGCTGGAGGTGGATGGGGTAACTTTTGAGGACCCACGGGATATTGGTACCCAAATGGTGAGTTTCTAATAAAACCTTTATAAGGAGCAGTTTGATTGGAGGCCAGAGCTTGAGGGGCTAGAGTTTTCTACTATTTCTGAGGAGGATGTCAGTTGGTTAGAAAGACCATTTGGGGAGGACGAGATTAGGGAGGTGGTGTTCAGTATGAATGATGACAAGCCCCAGGACCGGACGGATTCTCCTTCGCATTCTACAAGGCTTGTTGGGATGTGATACGTTCGGACATTGTGGATGTTTTTGCTTACTTTTTCCAGTGTGGCAGGTTCTTGAAAAGCTCTAATACCACATTTATTGTGCTGATCCCAAAAAAATCAGGAGCGACAGACATTAAGGACTTTCGACCTATCAGTCTAGTAAGTGGGGTGTATAAGATTATTGCAAAAGTTTTGGCTAATAGATTAAAGGAGGTGCTTGGAAAAGTGGTGTCTAAATATCAGAATGCTTTTGTCAAAGGGCGACAGATCTTGGACTCCGTTCTCATAGCAAATGAATGTATTGATTCAAGACTACGTCAAGGGGCTCCAGGGATGCTATGTAAACTTGATATTCAAAAGGCCTATGATCACATGAACTGGGGTCTTATTATTGTATATGCTCAGGCGATGTGGTTTCTGAGCCAAGTGGTGCCAGTGGATTCAATTTTGTATTTCTACTGTCTCTTTTTCAGTTTTGGTAAACGGCACTCCTGAAGGCCATTTCCGAAGTAGTAGGAGATTGCGACAATGGGTTCCTTTGTCTCCATTACTGTTTGTTATTGTAATGGAGGCATTCAGTAAAATGGTTGAAAAGGCTGTGGGGGAAAGTTTGTTAAAGGGCTTTAGAATTGGTCAACTGCAGATATCTCATTTGCTAATTGCAGATGATACTCTGATCTTTATAACGTAGACGTTGAGCACTTTAGGAATTTGCGTCGTTTGCTTCTATGCCTTGAAGCCGTATCTAGAATGAAGATAAATTTGGGGAAGTCTGAGGTCATCACCGTTGGAGAGGTCGATAATGTGGAAAGGATGGCTGCTACATTAGGCTGTAGGGTTGCACAGTTGCCTATGACATATCTTAGGCTCCCATTAGGAGCAAGGTTCAAAAGTAAATACATTTGGGACAGTATAGTGGAAAGGGTGGAGAGGAGATTAGTGGGTTGGAAGCGTATGTACCTTTCAAAGGGAGGTCGTCTTACTCTTATCAAATCTACTCTCTCGAATCTCTCCACTTATTTCTTATCTTTATTTCCCATTCCTGTTACAGTGGTTAAGAGACTAGAGAGGATCCAAAGAGAGTTTCTTTGGGGAGGGTTCGGAGAGGAGAGGAAATTTCATTTAGTAAATTGGGGTGCAGTTTGTTCTCCCATATGGATTGGGGGGACTCGGATTAAGGAGCCTTGTATTGTTTAATAAGGCCTTGTTGGGTAAGTGGTTATGGCGGTTTGGGGTGGAGAGGGAGAGTTTCTGGAAAGAAATTATAAAAGAGAAATATGGCATTTTGGAGGGTGGATGGTGTTCAGTTGAGAGTCGTGGTACCTACGGAGTGAGTTTATAGCGGTATATTCGACGAGGGTGGAGTGACTTTCGGAATTGAGTGACCTTCGGTGTGGGGAATGGCAACACTATCAGCTTTTGGGATGATTTTTGGTGTACTGATCAACCGTTAAGGGAGCGATTTCCTTCTTTGTATCGTATTGACGTGATGCCATCTGATATGGTGAATAATGTATTAGATACACATAACGGGAGCATCAGTTGGAACATTCTTTTTGGGAGGGGACTACAAGATTGGGAAGTGGATGATTACGCAGTGCTATTGACCTCTTTGTATGACGTGCATATCAGGGTTGGAGAGTGTGACCGCATCAGGTGGATGCCGACAAGGGATGATATTTTCTCAGTTAGCACTTATTTCAAATTCTTATTGGGATCTACAGAGAATTTATTCCCTTGGAAGATGGTATGGAAGTGTAAACTGCCTTCAAGGGTGGCATTTTTACTATGGACGGTAGTGAGAAGACAAGTTTTAACGGCGGACAATCTTCGATTGAGGGGGTTTTATATTACAAATTGGTGTCATATGTGCAGAAAGGATGGGGAAACGGTTGACCATTTGTTCCTGCATTGTAATGGCGCCCGTTTGCTGTGAAATGATATTTTGGCTTCCCAACATATGGATTGGGTGATGCCACAGCATATGGAAGATTTGTTGAAGGCTTGGAGGAGAAAGTTTCGTGACAAGGATAGTATACTCGTTTGGGACCTTATTCCATGCTGCATTGTTTGGTGCGTGTGGAGAGAAAGAAATGGGGATGAAGACTTTAGAATAGTTTAGAGAATTATTTTATTTGACATTGTATAATTGGTTTAGTGCTGTAGCTTCTAGTCACATAGATGGGCTGCTTAATTTCATGACATTTATTTCTTGTTTAAGTGTATAATACACTTCCTGTGTATTATCTTTTAATTAATAAAACATTTGATTACTTATAAAAAAAAAAAAAGACTTCTTTCCATACGGTTATGTTTCTTTTTGGACAACTTGTGTTAATGGCCTTTCAAATGTGCCTGTTCAAACAAAAGGTTACTTACCTTCGCCTATTTTTGGACTATTTTGTTAGTCTGGTAACAAACTCTAGATAAGAACCTCATTCTGCAATTCTTCATCTTTTATTTTCAATTCGGTCTATAATCTTTTGCATGTGCATTATTATAGTTCATTAAAAATCTCTTCAAGTTCTATTCTCAGATGAATCATATAAATTATTGTTTGGTTCGACGTTCTTGGTGCGGAAAGGGAATAAAAGTTGTTAAAATAAGAAAAAAGTTGAAAAACTCGAAAATTTATAGAGAATGAATTGATTGTAAGGAATTGGTGATTGAAAAGTGTATATAGTGTTTGTTTATATAGGTCAATTAATTCTCTAATCCTAATAACTTAAGGAAGATAAGTAATTAAAACCTAAAAGAGTAAGTAATCAAAATTCTAAAAGAACAAAAAGTCCTAATATAAAGAAGAAATAAAATCTTACAACAATAAATAATTCCTATCTTATTTGTAATAGGATTGTTCAACATCATTCTCCTCCACTTAAACTATATTCTTTCTCAAGTTTGTCTGGAGAAGAGAAAATGAGAGGTGAACGCGGTTCGGTTTGAGCGGTTTGTGCTATATTTTCGACTCAAAAATCATTTTTTGCGATTTGAAATTTTTTTCAAATCAAACCAAATCATTTTATTTTTGAAACCAAATCATAATTTGTGGTTTGCTTCGGTGTTAATCCGCGGTTTGCCTTTCGACATTATAATAATGTGTTGAACATAGTTAAATATAAGTGTAAACGAAAACTAATAATGTTAAATATTAAATTACATTCATATTTATTATGGAACATATGATTAAATTATTTTCAAAATTGATCGCTAAAAGATGTTAATAGAACAAATACATATTTCTTCATTTTTATTTACCCTTTCTTGTTTGACATTCATATTGTTTTATAGCAGTTGGTGAATGTAGAGTTACATTCTATTATTATAGTTTAGTTAAAACTCCTTTCCGTTTTGCTAGTGAGATGTAAAGTAAAAGGTAGTAGTATTAGTTAGGGAACTTTAACATTTTTCACACAATCATTACGCTTCGTCATTCTTTCTTTTCAAATAAAAAACAAGTTCATTAATCATTTAGGCACACAAATAATCATTTTTCTATCTAAACCATAACTTACAAGTGTATAATAAGTTTAAAAAAATAAAAGAAAGAACAATGGAAAATGGCCTGAATAAAAATTAAGACTTATCGAAAGAGAAGAGAGAAAGAGGCGATTCAGGTAGATGTTACTAGACTAACAAGTAAAGGTGACTGGTGATTCGTTCAGCGGCTGTAGACAAGCGTCAAATATTAGGGAAATGAGAGCTTATGTTAGGGTTTCTGAAACTTTGGACGTGATTTACCGATGTAGTTTTATTAAATTATGATTTGGATTATTAAAATATTTGTTTTTTTTTTTTTAATTTCATATGATTTTAGAATAATTTTAGTTTAGTTTAGATATCAGGCGAGGACATGTATTGTGAACGTATTAAATCATATGTCAATAATGATGAACTTAATTTACTTTCTATGATTATTTCAATAGGCTAGTTGTAATTTGTATTGTTAAATTGTTTTTTTTTTTTTTTAAAAGTATAACTTTAAAATTTTTTAAATTAAAAAATTAAATTTTTTTAATTAAAAAATTTAATAACGGTTTGGTTTGGTTTGGTTTTGTGCGGTTTTTGAAAATCAAAATCAAAATCAAATCATTTTGAAACGGTTTGATTCGATTTGAGGAAAAAAAACCACAGGCCCACGTGGACCCGAACCAACGGTTTCGGTTCGGTTTGCGGTTTCGCAATTTTTTTGTGCAGTCAATCAATCAGGGGAAAAATACTAAAAAATTTCAGCCATTGAAGAGAGATCTATAGATGTACTTCATAAATGTCATCAAATTCCTTTATTACATTGTTTGAGGTCTATGTTTGGTCCTACCTTGCTCATTTTATTTTGTTCACAAAAACTTCCTACGTGATACTCTTTCAGAAACAAGCATCAATTTTTCATCATTTAGTCCACTCTTAGATGCCATTATTGCTATTTTCAATTCATCATGATTTTTATCTCGTGGTATAAAGACAAAGGGTGAGAAATAATTGATTGTATATTCCTTAATAATTTTCTTACTGTACCGTGGCTCAATTTATAATACAAAAGATGGTAGAGTTAAGGAATGTAATATCCAAATTAAGAAAGAAATTTTTTTCCAAACTAATTACTAATTATACCATACAAGTTATTATAATAATCCTATAACAATTCCCTTCCATAATAATCCCCTTAATTTCGGGATTTCTACATTATAATGTTGGTGATGCCATCTTCAATACAAAAGAATTGGGAGGGGACTCCGATCAATATTGTCTATATTTTCCTCATGTTTATGCAATTCATTAGCACTCGGATTTCAAAGGTCATGATAAGCTTTACCTTTGACTCCGTGATTTGCCCTAGGGTTATGCACTGCACGTTCTTCTTCCTTGTTGCAGTTGCGAATTGTCTGACAGAAATTCGCTGCAATCTAAATTGTTAGGAAGTTACTGCGACCCGTCAGAGCTGGTTGTTGCCTCTGGGTTTACGTCTAACTTCAAAGACGAATGCAGCTATGGTTTGCTGAACATCTTGAAGATTTATTTCGAGCCCGATAAATCGGTGCTCGATGTTTTAGAACCTCCATTCATTGTTGGTGGCTCAGACTCCAATAGTACCTAGTACTGTCCTTAGTCATTAGCTACGGTAAAAATATCAATTTTTGTGTGGACTTGGAATAAAAAATTTTGAAACAAGAAGAAAGTCGAAATTTTATAGAAAGTAATTTGATTGCAATTAATTGGTGATTGAAAATGTGTACAAAGCTTTTGTTTAGATAGGTCACTTAATTCCCTAATCCAAATAGCGTAAGAAAGATAAGTAATTAAAACCTAAAAGAAAAAACAATCAAAACTTAAAGAATAAGAAGTCCTAATCTGAACAAGAAATTAAATCTTACTACAACAATAAATAATTTTTATCCTATTGGAATAGTATTGCCCTACGTCAGTTCAAGTTATTCCTATTATAGAAAAGTGCTGTCTGCAGCATGTGTTAGAGCAAGTTATACTTCAAATGGCTCCTAGAGCTTCTGAAAAACCTATTGGAGTATGACAAGATATCCCACATCCGAAGACGAAAGGTATATAAATATTTTATAAGCATTTAATTTGGCTGTTGGGTTTTGTCTCCAAGGGGTGGCAAATGTCTTGATGGGGTGCTTTGGTTTGTCACTGTCTGAGCCTTTACTCTAAGTTCAGGTAATAAAAGCTTTGCGTTCGGATGGTCCTTGTAATAGAAAAGACATTAGGTGGCCAAGGCTTGTTTATGGGGAGCTCAACTTTACGCAAGCCAATAGTTTAATGCAAATCTACTTTGCTAAGAGAAGAGAAAGACAATAAATCCGTTCAAGCACAGAGTTGGGCTTAGCTTGGTCCTGGCATGTCAGTATTTGATGCATTATATCAACTAGGTGCCAACATGTGGCAGAACTGTGATTAAACTAGAAAGTGAAAGTGGCGTAGAATTTTTTTGGGCATGCATTTGTTTTGACAGTCCTTTTGGACAAGTGCGTGCGAAAAGTTAAGGCATTCCAGACAAATGCATGCCTATTTGTACAAAACGTTTTCTATGTTTAGACATGTCATTCATAAATAGATATGCTTTTTGAAACAATCTCAATAACTATGCCTAGGACCTCAGTTATGCAGAATAATCGTTTAATTGTGTCCATTACTTGCCCCAGCATTCTAGCCTACAAAATTGCAAACTTTTTGAGTTTCATTTCAGAAAGGGTTCAAATATTATTTGGTTTCGTTTGTGTAATTTGGATTACTATATGAGAAGTGTTCGCTCTATATTCTGGGATTATTGACGGTAGTCTGTGTGCACTAGTGTTGGGGAAAATTGGTACTTCAAAAAAGAGTGTAACTCTTGCAACGTTCAAATAGGAGGTTTTGCTTGTGCTCAGTTTATTTTGTCAAATTTAATCCTGAGGGGTAGTTCAGTGGTGAGGCATTAGGCTTGCTCTCGAATGGTCACCAGTTCGAGTCTCCTCAGGGCCATGAGGTGAGTACCCGACTGTAAACTTTAAGGCCCTGTGAGATTAGTCGAGGTGCGCGTAAGCTGACCCGAACACATGGTCATAAAAAATAAAAAGTTTATTTTGTCAAATTCAATTGTTCTGAATTGTCCATTTTGTTTTATTAATATTTGTGTTGTATACAACATACAGAGTAATTTTATTATATTTTTCCTACAATTTTAACTAATGCTCGATTGCGCTATTTTTTAATATGAATTTTTTCTTGTGTGTAAGCACTAATTATTGCATGAATGTCTTAAGTAGCTCTGGCACTTATCAATGATAATGAATTGTCACTATCACAATTGTGGTCTAGCATTTGGAATCTTATCCTCGTTCTAATGTTAATCTAGAATGGTGTTCTTTTCCTAAGAAAACAGTTGATAAATTTTTTAGTTTTCAACATAATAACTACTGTTCTGAAAATTTGAGGAAATTATGTTTTGCATCTGATCAGGCAATTCTTTCAGAGTTTCCTTGCCGAGGCTTTAGATGTCTATCTTTTACATAGATAACTTAAATTTCGAATATATATTTAAAATATTACATAATTAAGATGATGAAACTTCAAACGACTTCCTAAGTTCTAATCAAGATTTATTTTGCTTCTTTGACCTTTTCATTTGAGATCAGTTCCTCCATTCACTTAGGATGAATGCTTTTCTTATAAATTTTAATATGGGATGATCAATCCTTATATGATATTCTGTGATTATTTGTTATATTGAAGATTGCTGGACTGATAATTTGAGACCCTCTTTGAACAAACAGGAAGCAAAAAGACGACCTGTGGCCACCAGCTTAACTAAAAAGGCAATTCTTGCAGCTGCAGCCACCGATTCTGCAGGTTGTCACCATGATTCTATCCTCTCTCTGGCTTCTGTCAAATTGAACCAGCGACTTCTGATATCGGGCAGTAGAGATGGAGCCATAAAGGTTTGGAAGTAGTGAGCTGTAATATAATAGTGGTTTAGTGTGCACATAATATTCGTCGCACACCAGTAAAAAAGATATATATCATATTTTGGAAAATAGAATAATTTATGTGAATAACTTTTCTACATTTTTAGTTACAGCTATTTGTATAGTTACTGCAATATCCTTGATGCTGCAATCCAAGGCGAATATTATTTGTGATTATGTTATAGTGACGAATGTTTGTTTATCATTGCGATTGATATGCTTATAATTATTAGAACAGTAAGGTCCTCAGGAAATCAGTTTGTCTTGGTGTGAAATGCTGCAAAGTAGCTAGTCTCACTGGCGATAATCTGAGGAGAGAACAAATTTCTATTGTTTGGTGTTTTATGTGAAAGAGAGATCATGTGGATGTGAAATTCCTATGTTACATTGTGAACTGTCTGCGTGTTTGTGCAATGCTCTTTTTAGTTTGTTTGTGCTACGCCTGCAGCCTTTTGGCAGCTCTTGGGGGCGTTAAATGCATAATTGCTAGACCTTGGTGTGGTCTAAATTAAATGAAAAGCTATCTTAGTAACATTACAATCCCATAACTTGAAAGTCATTATCAATTTGTTATGAAGTCTTCAGGATCAAATCTAGTATCATCTGACCTTGAAAATAGATGCTTGAGTTATGTTAAATTCACCCGTCAACACAACAAACCATTTAAACAATGATTACGTTCACAATTCATTTTAAAATCCAGTAACAGCAATAGCAGATTGCTCATAGCAATATCTGCTATAATTCAACCTCTGATTAATGCTACGGATTAAAGTCGGTTGATATGTGAATAAGATTAAATTCTGGTATGGTTTTGGGATTTCTTGAGATTCTTTCTTGTTTGAGAGGATTTGGGTGTAAGGGTGGAAAGTGAGAAGGCACAAATTTCTGGATTATGAGCATGGCAACTTCTAATAAGGCTTGTTTGGTGGGAGTGATTTGTGAAAAAGATGCCTATTTTGTCTTAGTTGTAATGTGTAGTGATTCTCTTTAACATCTTCACCATTATATGGACTTCTAAAATTTTTATGGTAATGCTCGAGGAACAATGAACCTTTTTTTTTTTTTTTTTTTTTTTTTTTTTTTTAAATTTTTTTTCCTTCAAATTTTTTTTTTTTTTTTGTTTTTTTTTTCTAAAAGCTCGAAACTTTTTTTTTTTTTTTTTTGTTTTTGTTTCTGTAAATGTCTGTTCCTACAATCTCTTTTGTTCAGTTTGGCGATTATTACTAACATAATTTGAGCTAGTTTTTATAGCTCTAATTTTGTGCCTGGAAAACTATATGTCAACCAATGTTTCTCGCGTATTTTGAGCAAGGGTACCAAGCTTTATGCCCTTGTTTGAACTCTTACGTGTCTCTTTGTTTCGATGGATTTGAATAATTAGATGTCCAGTGTACAGAAACATAATTAAATTATGTACTATCTCTATATGATTTGATTGTACCTTTTTAAAAAAAATTAATAATAATAATAACAATAGAGGAAGGTACAGAATGTCATACTGACTTCTAGATTTTTTATTTTTCACAAGAGATGGCACTAACCAGCTTCACAATGCTCCTACACATCGTCACACCTGCACAAACTCAACCCATGTCCCAAGCGCCGCCCCCTGAGGTTTAGTGCATCTGTCGAAGATGAACTCCTCTTTACAAAGAACTGAACTACCAAGAGGACCCCCTTCTTTCCAGCTTTTGCACATTGGCTTACAAGGCTTCTTTACACCTCCCGCTCCAGTCCATCTCCCCGTGTCGTCCCTTGAGGGTTAGTGCTTCGGTAGAGATGGCAAAACCTACACTCAAAATGGCAAGCATGCACAATTGGCCAAAAAATCCACGAATAATATAAATATTTATCCCTGAACTTGGAGGGACTACTGTTACACCCCACTAACCCACGTCGGCGCATCACGCCTACTCTTCGGTGAGGTGCCACGTGTCCAGCCGAGGTGGTTTTGAAGTGATATGAGCGCATTGATAAGAAAATGTTGATTAGACAATTGTAACAACCAACTAATATAAATAGTTATAACACAAAGTCTACTACACTCATGAGCATGCTCTTCGAAAATCAAGAATGACACCTAACTATTGTTGTGTACCGTCATTATGATGTCCATGGACTGAGGAACCAAAAGCATCACCTCAATCACTTGCTCTATTATTTTACAAAGAATTAACTTTTGTACCATTGAAATGGGGTTAGACTCCCACAAATTTTGACCATTCTAATGTGATTTAATTTTGTCAATTGTCATTTCTGTGTAAGTACAAAATCATGGAGGGAATCCTGTCATTTTACACGCCTATATTATTTGACAATTCAAATGTTCACTGAAATGGGTCGATACGGCGACATAGGGACCCACTGCATTTCCAGTGTTCGAAATTTTTCTTAAAATGTAGTGAGAATCCCAGCCAGACAAGTATCTAGTTTCCTTCATCTTCACCTCATTCAATGCTGCAAACACCCGACAGCTTGAGCTATCCACATTTATTGTGAAATTAGTCTTCACCCACAATCAATGCCGTACGCACAAAACCATCCATGGCTTCTCTTCTAGCACTGTTACTATTTTTATTAACAATAGTATGATTTTCTCTCGTCACTTGTACAATACCATCACCTAGATGTCCCACATTCCCAACACTACATCACCACCACCACCACCACCACCAAAATGAGCCACATTCTCACCATAGCTGGGCCTGAGTAACCTCAAGTGATGTAAACAGAGCTGCTCTTCCTCACTTTCTCCCTCACGACCAAGTATGCCACTCACATGTTCCAATGATCCTTTCGACTTTTTTCTTGTGAATGAGGCCTACTTTGTCTTCTGTTCAGCATTCACTCTTGCTGCTACAGAAGCCTTAGGCATTTACCCTGTGAAATTTTGCCGCAGTCTTATCAATTAATATTAATTATAGATTTCTTTAATTTGCTTACAAATTATCCAATGTTTTACCAAATGTTTAGTGGATCAATTTAAGTTACTTCTAAAGCTCAAAATAAAATCTAACCATTTATGCATTCAAACATTTTGATAGTTTTCACTAAAATTGAATGAACTCGTCGCATGCAATCAATAGCACGTGCAGTCAATGACCTTTTGCAAGTAAAAGTAAATAATGGTATTAGCTCCAAAGCAATATTGATATGAAATAGCGATGATCATGTCTACTGCAAAACATTCACAACATATCAAATGCACACGAATATGTTTATTGTCTGCAGTGTAAAATATTATGAGGAAAATTGCAACACACGGCATTTTTTGGAACAATCATGCTATATAGATAGCCATGTGGACAAAAAATGACTATATTTTAAACAATCCAATAATAGATAGTCATGTGGTATTATGTCAAATATTATGTCAGTCATTATGTCTATGTAGCATGATTGAAATTTGAGAGCCTTCCATATGTTTGTACATTACAGAACCATCCCCCTGAAAATACTATTGCTTCACAAAACCAGATGCATTACTTGTTGCTGTGGTCTTGGATTTGGCATTTTTTTAAGACTTCATATGTTGCTTTGTTTCTCCTTTTTCGCTCCTCCAACGATAAAGGTCATTGCATTTTTATTTTTATTTTTTATTTTTTTTTATTTTATCACACTTATTATTAGGAATAATGCATCTCTAATTTTCTTAATTGTAATAACAAGATCTAGAGAATACCAGAACATAGAACATATTTCGAATGCACCACTGACATCAAAAACTGAATATTCAGGGCTCAGAATAAATTGTACCCGTCTGTACGACACCAAACAACCACAAAATCCCAGCCTCAAAGATCAAAATAGAGGTAGCTACTTCTATGGTTCACAAAGATCACCCAAAACACAAAATACACGTCTCAAACTATACATGAAAGAATCACCAAGACTCGATATGTACAAATCTCTCAAAAACCAGAAGTTTTAGAGATTACAGAGAAGTCACTGAGACAGAAGATGAGAGGAGACACAAAGTCGAAGATTGAGAGACTAGAAGCTTCTCACACGAGAAAAATCAGATGAATCGTCATTAGGGCACCACTTAAGGCCTATTTATATCACAAGTCATCACCATAGATCTCAAATCGAGGCAATCCAAGGAACCAGAGCAGCACACATATTTATCTCATTTGGGCTGGGTTTTGGGCTCAATTTCGGGTCGCATTATTAGGCACTGGTCGATAGTATCTGAGTAAAGGGTCTGACCCGTTTATTTCATCATAGCCCTAAATTGAGTTGGACCAATAAATTGGCATCACAGCCCAATAAAATTTCCCCTTTGATGCCAATGATCAGGACAAAGAAAAGAAGAACAATGATCTTTCACTGCAGTTGCTGCAAACTTTCCCATAATCATCAGCACCCAGAAGTTTTGTATCTGTAACATCACAGAGAATTTACCCAGTATCAATTCTTAACTTTTGTAGACGTGATTTAAACTTAGAAGGAGGGTGTACCATAGTTCCCATATCAGCCGGATTAAATTGAGTTGGTATTTTCTCAAGGAATATGGATTCCTTTTGAAATATATCCCTTATAAAATGCAATCTAACATCTATGTGTTTTGTTCTTTCATGAAAAACAGGATTTTTACATAAATGAATTGCACTTTAACTGTTAGAATAAACCACAACAGGATTAACAAATTCAGTTACCTCTTCCAGCAAACCTTTTAACCATAAAGCCTCTTTAATGGCCTCAGTTGCTGCCACATACTCTGCTTCAGTTGTAGATAAAGCTACAATAGACTGTAACTGAGATTTCCAGCTAATACATGTATCACACAGAGTAAACATATGAGAGGTAGTTATCTCTATTTTCAGCATAGTTAGAGTCTACAAAACCTTTTAAAATAATACCTTCTTTACTGGGTTTATAACACAGGCCTAAATAAGTATCTTAGTAACCACTTCATGGCAGACCAATGTTCAGGACCAGGGTTTGACATAAATCTACTCAAAGTACTTATAGCGTGAGCTACATCTAGTCTAGTGCATACCATGGTATACATCACAGATCCAACAGCATTAAAATATGGAACCTTTTCCATGTATTCAATGTCAGATTCATCATGAGGACATTGATCCTTACTAAACTTAAAATGACATGCAAGTGGTACAGCAACAGACTTGGAATCATGCATAGCAAACTTAGATAACACCTTCTTCACATAGTCAGATTGTGTTAAAATCAATGAATTTTGGGACCTATTTCTTTGATATCCATCCCCAAGATTCTCCTAGCATGTCCTAAGTTTTTCATTTCAAATTCAGAACTTAGCACCTTCTTAAAATCATTAATATCACTCAGATTTTTCCCAATTAGAAGCATATCATCCACATATAACAACAAATACACACTTACATAATTATTTTTACCCCTTTTCAAATAAAGATAATGATTAAATGAGCTTACATAAAACCAACAGATCAGATGACACAAAGTTATCAAACATTTTGTACCATTGCCTAGGGGATTATTTTAGGCCATATAATGATCTTTTTAAAAGACACACATAATTTGGTCTTTTCTTATCAATAAATCCTTGAGGTTGACACATATATATAGTCTCATCAAGGTCACCATGTAGGAAAGCAATTTTGACATCCATTTGCTCAAGTTCAAAGTCATATTGTGCTACTAAAACAAGCATAACCCTTATGGTGGTATATTTCACAATCGAGAAAAGATCTCATTGTAATCTATGCTAGGTTTTTGAGTAAATCCTTTGCCACTAATTTGGCCTTAAATCTTAAGGGCTGTTTTGAAGAATTTCCCTCCTTAATGCTATAAATCTACTTACAATCCACTAAGGACTTCCTTCAAGTTTAGGAACCAAATCCCAAGCGTTATTTTTTCTTAATGATCTCATTTCTTCTTTCATGGCTTGTTGCCACTCTTTTGAGAGTTGGCAATTAACAGCCTCTTCATAAGTTTTTGGCTCTTTAAAGGCCAAATCTTGATATGACAGAGCAGCTAGGGACAAATAATCATTTATCCTCACAGGTTCCCTAATTTCCCTTCTTGTTCTATCCCTGGCAAGGAGATAATCATCTAAAAAGTTTCTTTGATCACTATTTGACTCTTGAACGCTGATTTCATCTTACACATTTGAATCAGACACATTAAACCCTTTAGATTCACATTGATCCTTTATATATTCAGGGGTAGTTTGGTGTTCAACATGCAGCCTATTAACTTTCTCATCTTCATTTTCATGAACTTCTTTGGGATTTCTTTCACTAAGGCAGGGCATATCAGATTCATTAAAGGTCACATTTCTACTTGTCAACATCCTAAAGCCCTTATTATCTTTCACCCAAAGCCTATATCTTTTCACTCCTTCAGGATAACCCATGAAAACACATTTCTGGGATCTAGGCTCTAATTTTCCCACATTTTGGTGGGAATAGGCTGCACAACCAAAGGTCCTTAAGGAGGTATAGTCTGGTAATCTTCCTGTCCACTTCTCCTCGGGTATTTTTCCATCTAAGGCACTAGATGTGGTCCTGTTTATGATATATACAGCTATCATAACAGTCTCTCCCCACAATACTTTTGGGATACCTGAACTAATCATCATGCATCACCTTCTCTAAAATTGTTCTATTCATTCTCTCAGCTACTCCATTCTGTTGTGGGGGTATAAGGTACTATTTCATGCCTTAAAATACCATCAGTTTCACGCAATTTATCAAAATTAGAATTACAAAATTCTAAGTCATTGTCTGTCCTTAAAATTTTAATCTTTTTACTCATTTGATTTTCAATTAAAATTTTCCAAGCTTTAAATTTTTCGAAGGTATCTAATTTTTGCTTTAAAAGTCTTGAAAAATCATCAATTAAGGACAGAAAATATTTATTTTCCCCTTGAGAGAGAATAGATGATGAGCCCCACAAATCAGAATGGATGTACTCAAGAATGGATGAAGTGCTATGCTTTCCCAGTATTAAAATGCAACCTATGCTGTTTACCTAAGGTACAATATTCACAGAAGGGAACTTTAGAAATGACGTCTCTACCAAAAACCCCTTTCTTACTTAAGATGTGCAGGCCTTTCTCACTTACATGGGCTAATCTATTGTGACATTTCAGAGTTGCATCACTTTCTGTATTAGATGATTCTGCAATGTGACTTAAGATACTGCCCTAGTGACATATATACCATTTCTTTTTATGCCTCTGACGATAATTAGGGAACCCTTAATTATTTTCAGATGACCATCTCCAAACCTACCTTGCAGGCCTATGTCATCTAGGTTATCCATGGAAATCAAATTTTTGTTCAAGTCAGGGACATACTTTACCTTTTCTAAGGTAAAGGTATATCCATTTTCAAATCTTAAAGTCACGCTGCCTATCCCTTTAACCCTGCAGGCCACATTGTTACCCATGACCACCTCTTTCCCTTCAAGGTCTTTAAAGTCTTCTAACCATGTTCTTTTAGAGATCATATGAAAAGTACAGCCTAAATCTAATATCCACTCAATCGTCTAATCAATGTTATCTGCAAAATTTGCAGTATTCAGATCAGATACAGGGTCAGTCACTACATAGACATCCACAGATTCTTCACCTAAAGGTTCAACAACATTCCCTTCATCTACTTTGCCTTCCCTCTGTTCATTCTTTTACTTGAAACAGTCTTTGATGTAATGTCCAATTTTACCACACCCATAACACTTCCTATTTCCATTTCTAAACTTTGACCTAGGCCTCCATTTCCTCTTCTTCTTAAAGGTATTATTTCCTTGATTGCTTTGAGTACCTTGACCATTTCCTTGCCTAGTAAGTGGTCTACCTCTAACAAACAAATTTTCACTCTCCCTACCTTGTCTCTCAACTTTAACCTCTAATTCCTTACTCCTTAAGGCATTGACTACTATTTCTGGGGTTAAAGTCTCCCTACCATACTTAATGGCGTTTTTAACATCTTTATAAACATCAGGTATGGAGTTCAAGAGGATCACATCTTTGTATTTTTCAGACACTTTGTCACCACCATTAGTGATATCTTGTATTGGTTTATTAAAGGTATCAAGATTATCATCTAAATCTTTAGACAGGGCAATCTTAAAGCTAAAGAGTCTTTATAGCAGGAATATCTTATTGGGTAAAGATTTTACCAAATAAGTTCTTCTAATTTTTCTCGTAAGTCTTTAGTATTATCAAGTTTCCATACTTTTCTTAGTACTTGATCAGATAAATGAAGAATAATAGATGTATAGGCAAGTTCATCAGATTCAGTTCTTTGATCCTCAGTTATAGTATCAGGATATTCACCAGTAATAGCCTTTGAAATTTTCTGTTGGACAAGAACTCCTTTCATTTTTTGTTGTCAAATGGGGAAGTCCCCTTCTCCATTAAAAATACCCAATTCAAAAGTGGTTCCAGTCATTTTTGAAAAACAGGTATTTTAACAAACACAAGAAAGGTTTAAAGTCAATGTACAAGGCAGGTCACAGGAAATTACAGTCATAGTTATAAGAGCAGTACACAAAGTAGCACAACTATAGCAGATATCATGTACTATAAACTGATAACAACATAATCAAGAAATATCAAAATTAGCAAGACAATCACAAGGGAAAAAAAAAAAAGGAAAAACAGGGAATAATGAAACAATACAGTGTGATAGGATTCACCAGGATTTTGTGAGGTTCACGACCCCAAGTCAAGGCTCAATCCACACCACACGTTTTAAGGGAGGGGAAATTATACGAACAATAAAGAGGCACAATAATATGAAATAGGTTTAGGGTTAGAGGAAAAATTTTAACTGGTTGCTCTAAAATTTTCAGCCACGCAGTATACCGGTTTTTAGATCGATCCACAAGACAAAGTCCAAAATCTGAGTTTAAGTACCAAGATCCCTCCAAAAATCACCAAGAACAATAGATCTCATGAAGAGATTTCAATTAGCACCAAGATCCGCTACCAATAAGATCTAGAGTTTCACAAACTTTCAAATCCTTTCAGATCCGGTTATGAAAATCAATTTCCCACAACTAGATCGTAAGGAAATAGACTCAATTCACTAAGACAAGACTCCGATACCACTGTAATAACAAGATCTAGATAATACCAGAACTCAGAACATATTTCGAATGCAACATTGACATCAAAAATTGAATATTCAGAGCTCAGAATATATTGTACTCGTCTATACGACACCAAAACAACCACAAAACCCCAGCCTCAAAGATCAAAACAGAGGCAGCTACTTTTATAGTTCACAAAGATCACCCAAAACACAAAACATATGTGACAAACTACACATCAAAAAATCACCAAGACTCGGTATGTACAAATCTCTCGAAAATCAGAAGTTTTAGAGATTACAGAGAAGTCACAAAGACGGAAGATGAGAGGAGACACACAGTCAAAGATTGAGAGACTTGAAGCTTCTCACATGAGAAAATCAGATGAATCGTCATTAGGGCACCACTTAAGCCTATTTATATCACAAGTCATCACTATAGATCTCAAAACGGGGCAATCCAAGGAACCAGAGCAGCACACGTATTTATCTCATTTGGGCTTGGTTTTGGGCTCAATTTCGGGTCGCGTTATTGGGCAATGGCTGGTAGTATCTGAGTAAAGGGTCTGACCCTTTTATTTCATCATAGCCCTAAATTGAGTTGGACCAATAAATTGGCAACACAACCCAATATTAATGGCATTTTACCAAATGTTTAGTGGATGAGTTTCACTTTTGAAATAGAATTTTCTCTTGTCACTTGTACCACCACAAAGATGACCCACATGTCACCACTTACCACCAAATTGAGCCACATTCTCACCACCACTGTATCCGAACACCAAATGTGATATCAACTGAGCTGCTTCCTTCTTTCTCACCTTCTCCCTCATGACAGAGGACACCATAAGTTACAACGCCTCTTTGGACCTTTTTTTTGCACGAATTCTCCTAGGTCCTCCCGTCAGCCACAACTCTTTCTGCTACAGCGACTTTGAATGTTGATACTGTGGCAATCTTGGCTGAAGCCAAAAAAATCTTTGCCGCAGTCTTTTAAGTTAATATTGATTATAACGCGATTTTGTTTGATTACAAATTAGAGAATATCATTTTTGATATAGAATTTTTTGAGTTTCAATGCTTAAAATAAGATCCAAACCATTTATGGATTCAAACTTTTGATAATTTTTACAAAATTGCAGGACTAGGCACTTGCATTCAATAACCTTAAGCAAATAAAAGTAAACAATACTATAAACTCCAATATAATATCGATATGAATTAGTGGAGTCTATATCGTGGCAAAACATTCACAATGTATCAAAACTCAAAAAAGTACCGAAATTTCTTTCATTGGTTGCAGTTATTCATTCTCTATCCATGTTCACCTTATATTGATGTATGGTATGAAATTTATAATAAATCACCTCAACTTTTTTTGTCAACTTCCTTAACCCTATATTTTCTTTCCTTTTTCACTCTGTCAACAGCCATGTATCCTGATGCTTTGCATTTCATGTGCATGTGTACAATATTATCCCTAGGTGCATTATTATATTATGAAAAATGCTTCTTATGCATAACTATTTACATAATATTTTACAAAATGACGAGGTGTCAAAATGTAAGTTGGGAATTTATTTGATTAATAAGATTTTGATTCAATTAAATCTGGTTATATCATATGTTGGTAAACCATTATCTAAATTATTATGTACATGTAACACAACCCATTATTATACCTAGCCATCATATATGGTAACTTTTCTTTGCCCTTGATTTTTGTTCTTTTTCTTTCTTGATTTTAATTTTTTATCAACCTCAACAATTCTTTGTTCATTTAACATGGTCTCCTTATCACACCATCCTTCGCGAGCACAATATCATTTATCATGTTTATATTAAACATGCCTTTCTTGTCCTTAATCTCTCTCACACATCCCAATGGTACATCATAATTAACCTTTTTATTCAAAAAAAAAATAAATTCCAGTCATGCACACATACCATCCCACCAACACCATTCTTCTCAACAACTCATTTCTCATCGTTGGATCTAGAACTCACCATCATTCGGGAGCTTCTTTGTTACCCCATGCTGCAACTTTATTCCACCCATTTTTCTCATTTTCTCCTCAACTCCACTGCATTCAATGCTGCAATATCTGACTTGAATTATCCGGTCTATCCACATTTCCTATCAAATTAGACTTCTCTTCCACAACGAACAATGAATGCACCTTTCCCCCCTTCTAGCACTATTACTATTATAGTTCTCTCCTCATGTGTAAAATAATATCAAAATATATGCCTCCAATTCCCACCATTTCAATCCCTACCACCACCAAAACAAGCCACATCCTCACCACCATTGGCCCAGACACTTTAGGTGATATCAACAAAGCTGCTTCATTCGTCATGTTCAACCTCACAACCAAGTACGCCAAATGTTCTAGTGCCTCTTTCTTTCTGCACAAAGCCGTCCAGGCCTACTAGTCAGCCTCATTTCTTGCTGCCATAACAGCCTTAGACATTGAGGTTGTGGCAATCTTACTGCAGCTAACAAGACCTTTGCTGCAATGTCATAAATTCATGTTAATTATATAGCGTCTTTAATTTTCTTACATACTAGATCAAATTTTACCAAATATTTAGTGGATGAATTTCATTTTTGAAATAGAATGGTTTTGGAAAAAGTCTTATTATTATTACTAATCTCAAAATAACGTCTAACCGTTTATGCATTCGAACCTTTTGGTAGTTTCCAAAAAAACTACACGAGTTACGCCCATGCATTCAATATTCTTAATCAAGTAAGAGTAAATAATACTCGAGAGTGGTGAAGATTCAGTGCACTTAGAATTTGAGAGCCTTCCAAGGTGGAGATGGGAAAATAAAGGGACTTGGTGTCACGAAAATCCCTCGATAAGCCTTGATTTCGGGCTCAGAAAATAATCAAACGAACACCGATTTACCTCGACTAGACTTAAGAACTCTCATTCACTTTGAACTGTCCAAACTCTCTCAAACTCCACAAAGGAGAAGGGATGGTGGTGGTGATGAGGAGAAGAAGAAACAACAAGGGTGGACCCACTCCAACAACCACCAAGCCGGTTGCCGCCTCACCTCTCTCGGCCCTCTTTCCCTCTCTCAACACACACCCACACACCAAATGGAAAACGGCTGCAAGAAGATGGGTATATATAGAATAGGTTAAATACACAACTTGGGCCAAAGACTTATACAAATGGGCTTCTACTTAACCTAAACAAATGGGCTATCAATTAATGTGAAACCTACAATCGAATAACCCAACTACTACTTGGACCATCCACAAGTTTAGGTTAATTTCAAGTTGAGCCAAGTTCATGGTGTCGATAAATAATCCGACCATTGTTTTAAATCATCGCCCGGATTGTTAGGTATCAAAACCCAACACCTGGTTGTCAGCCAAAAGTCTCGGGGCTCAGCCAGGTAGTGAAGTCGAGAGGCTTAGAGGAGTCCAAAGAGGAATTCTTCTTCTACTGCTGTTGTAACTTGGATGACTGCCAGAGGAAGGCCGAAGAAGACGGTTATAGCTGTTGGTGTGGTGAAGGGGTCTGGGAGGTCACGTGGAACTACGGTGGAAGGTCATCAAAGCCTAAGGATGTCGTGGTTGGGGTCACTCCACCTACAGCCATTGGTGGAACTGTGGCATTTGTGGCTTTTGGGATGGCTACAGGTACTATATTAGAGGTGGGTTCTAGGTGAGTTGCACCGGAAGCATGGAGTCCGAATAGTGCGTGCTGTCGTAGGCACTCCAAATTAAAGCCTATACATCTTAAAATTAATGTAGTAGTAGAAGTAAGGGTCGATCCCACGAAGAGTGATTAATTTACTTTTTGATGCAATATTAACTAAAATGGGTGGTTTTGGTTTTCTTGAAATAATCAAATCACCAAATTAAATATAAGCAATAAAACAAACTTTGATCTAAGTCAACATTCACCGTTGGAAATTAATAACAGGTCATTGATCCACAAATAATCATCAATTCATAATTGCAGCATTCATTATGAAAAATAAATTTCCCATTTGAAACAATTTTCCTATTTTTCCTTAGTTTTAATTAATTAGAAACAAGTTATCTAATTAATCCTTATTATCAAACAATCCTAGACAAGCATGAGAATTTAATTTAATAATGGCTTTGCGAATTAGAGAAATCAATGAACTAGATAACACAAGCCAAGCTTTGTATTTAACCTAGATAAATGTTCTTCATAAGATTTAATAATTTCCAATCGGCAAATTATCAATCTTAGTTGCTTCATAAGTTAAACCAATCAACAATCATAGTTTTGAAATTCAACTTAGCAATAGATTGTTGAGATTAATAAACTAGCGTGCACTCTACAAATCAAACACAAAATAATTGCAGAAGAAGATTTAATACTAAGCATATGAATTAATCAATAAAAAGTAGGTGGATCTCACAGTTATAATTGTTTCAAGACTTCCATCTCCTTCGATCAAGCAAAAAAAATTAGTTGCACATCATAGATCTTGAGCACAAAGAGAGAAATATAGAGTTAGGGGCGTTCTCTCTATTTTTGACGAGATTTGGGCTTATATATGGTGTACAAGATTTGTTTCCACAATATTTGATTCAAATTAGGAAACAAAAAATCGCGTGTTGGAAATGAACTATGCGACCGCATAGTTATAAGTGTTGTGGTCACATAGAACAATGATTTGCAGTCCAAAAGTTCTCTGAAGGTCAGAATGCGACCGCATTGGTTTTGAACTATGCGACCGTATAGAACAACTGTTTTCCCACTGAACAGCTTCAGTATTTTGATCGTAACTTTCTTTCCCGATGTTCGATTGATGTGATTCAAAGTGCATTGAAATTTAACTCAAAGGGCTGTAACTTTTCTTTAGATGTCATCTTCCAATTCAATCATTTACCATATCAAAAATGGGTCCCAATATGATGCTAAAAATCGGTGCATAATATCTTCGATTGGAAATTGATGTGTGATTATACTTTGATTGTATTTCATCCCTTTGACTTCTTTCCTCATCCACTTGACCTCTAACACTCTTGAATCTTCATCCCAATATTGCTCGTCTCATCTGGGTATTATTTGCAACTTGGTCCCTGAGCTTTCATATTCTCTTTTCTTGGCCTCTTTTTCTTGTTTTCCTTCTTCCAACACTTTAAGTCTTCTATCAATTGACATTCAAATCTTTTACTCCTTCATTTAGCCTTTCGGTTCAACTTTTGGATATTTATATTTTAGTCCTTGAACTTTTGATTTCTTTCATTTAGGTCCTTTTTCGCTCTTTCCTTCTATTTTATGCCATGATCATCCAAATGCAACATAAATCACAATATAAGGGTACTTAGCATATTTAGGTATTAATTAGTCATAAAAATACAAGAATTAATGGATGTAAATCACGACATTTTATGTCTTATCACCGGGATTGCCCCCAAAGTTAGGTGGTGGTGCAACGAAGAAACCCTTGAAGCCGCTACTGTGAAGTACAGAAAGCTATTAGGAAAACATTTAGAGAGGCTAAAAAAGGATGCATCGGATATAGTGACTCAATCTCCCAACTCCCAACAGCAAGTGGCCTTTGAAGATCTTAAAAGAAATCTTGAACACTTGCTATCAAGAATCAAGCTAATAATGTGTGATAGAACCATTTTTAAACAACGCAACAACAATAAGTGCATTTGAAGTGCTAGAAATGCTGGCATCAATGGGCATAAATGCACCCAAAAATGTTCAAAGCATGTCATTTCAGCCACAAAGGCCTCATACCGAAAGTTAAAGAGTTGTTCATTGATAAAAGAGGATTACAATGTATTGATGACAATTGCAAGTCGAAGTGATGATTACAGAGGTAAAACATTTTAAGTGCCTGTTTGAGCCACATTATTTCAAAAAAATACATTCTTAAACAGTGATTTGACATCATTTCAACCACACATTCTTCAATAAAATAATATTACACGCAAATAAATTTTTTTTTATTTTTTAACCACACATTTCTCATCAATATACTATTCAAGAATGCATTATTACCAAAATAATGTGGCTCAAATACCCCCTAAATTGGAATTTGTTGCAGGAAGTTTGATTTATGGACGACAATTGGGATCTTCAATGTTTCTGCATAAAACATTCTATATGTAGAGTACGCTCTGAAAGTCTCTTCAGATCTCATATTGTTGTACTAAATCTTAATGTTGTAGTTCAATGCATTTTGATAATGTCAAAATTTCCGCACGATGATAATATGTGACTTGGGTTATTGCTAAATCTAGACAAGGACTTGGAAACTCAAATAGCTTTTAAATTGAATGTGTTGGTTACATTATGCCCTGAATTCCTCGAAAATGCAAATTTCGGTTGCTTTAAACAAAATTGAAAATTTGAAAATTAACCAAGGAAAAACCCTTTGGATTTTATTCTTCACGTCTAGGACATGTGTGGATGAAATATTCATATGTTACCACTGAGTAATTAATATAAATGAATTGGACAAAAATAATATCAAAACACTAAAATATTTTTCACAACTTAGTCTAAATAAATCAAAGACAAACCTTTTATCTTGCACTTGATCGTAGCATATGTGCCTACTTTGTGTGATGAACATGCGTAGATGGTTTGCTCCATGAGGATGTTCTTGATTATCATAGATGGAAGCAGTGGTGGAGCCACTAAGGGCCTAGTGGGTAAATTACCACCACTAGGTTCTGGACTGTACTCTTTTAGGCTGAATGATTTTTCAGGATTGAGTAGAGAATTTATCAGATTGGACAAGCTTGGTGTAGTGGTGCTTCTAGTAAGGTAAGAGCGATAATACTTTTCTTAAATAGGGGACAGATCTATTTATCTCTCAATTGCATGCATGTACCTAGGATTTACATTGCTTGGATTTGAAGTTGTACTCCTTATTTTCTTTTGTACTTTATCCACCCTCATCTACCCTTGTATCCTAGTTATTCATTTGGGAGGTAAGGTACATAAGTCCCTCCTTTTTGCTTGTAATCAGTAATATATATCTCAGGCTTAGATTTTAGATATTTTCGGATAAAATAGGTTTTGGTTTTCAGTTTACGGATTTTTATTTGTAGGAGTGTAAATTTGTAATACGTACAATTACTGAAATTAGGATTATTTTTTGATTGCTTTCCTCAAAACTCAGACTTGAATAGCAGAACTCAATTTCTAGTGACTTATGAGAGGATGATAATGAGTGATTATAAGAATGTGTAATGATCATATTTTTAAAGAAATGCACGCGAGTAGTGTGCATAACTGCTATAAATGGTTGTGTTGACACACTAAAAGTGCAGCCCAAATCAAATAACCCAAAAAATGAAGCCCAATTGGGAAATTCAGGATAAAAGCCTAAATAGGGTCACTAATGAATACAGTGGAGGCCCACGAACACGGTAACACCATCGCCCAAACTTGCAAGACGCCCAAGATCTGAGCGAATGAAGTGCCTTACAGTCGCCCAGAGCTATGACCCTGTTCTCGCCCAAACCTTCGAATCGCCTAGGATCTTAGCAAATATAAGATGTTATGGTTATCCAGAAGTGCAGTTATTGAAGTAGTTATCAAGTAACCTTATCACGTTCCACGATTTAAGGAGTTCAGTTGAAGACGGTTGAACGACAAAGAGTAGTGGCAGCAGTTAGAGACGGTAGTTCCACGACACGATAGCCACCATAAAGGAAGTGGGTAGTTATAAAATAATCAAGCAGTTTCTAAGCGGTTGATCACGAAGAAATCATCAAGGAAATATAAAAGGAAGAGAAGACATAGAGCAAAAGGACCCCGAATCAAACACTCTCAAACAGAGAATATGTAATTTCAATTTCTTAGTTTAGACTTAAACATTTCTTTTCAGTACTCGTGTGCTTGCGCCCCTTGGAGGCATTCTGTTTAGTTCCAATTGTAAGTCATCGTCAATAAAACACCCCTTTTTGAGACTTTGTCTCAAGAGGTTTGTTCCTTACACAATCTTCTGATCTCTTTTTAATTGTTAGCGATACCCGCGCGAAACAATTTGGCACGCCCGGTGGGACACTGGTGTTTGGTGTTGAAGATGCAAAAGGTGAAACAATATGCTTCAGAAATTTGATAAGAAAGCAAGTCAGGGAGGAGTCCAGTCTGAGATCGAGCGATATGAGGAGCAGCATAACTCTCCACGAACAGATGGACAGAATCAGAGTAGTCATAGTCATTACGAATCAATGACAGAGTTGAGTCCTCGAACTATGCGTGCATTACTTGGAGAACTCACACAGGATGTCGTTGAACAGGTAAATCTAAGAAATATTCATAATATGGAAAGACTTACCCAGAATGGGAATGCACATTATGATAACATAGCCAAAAAATTGAATACTTTGAATGAAATAATGAATAAGTTAGTAGGCCAAATTTGTCAGCCAGTCGTGCCTCTTGCAAATCACTTCCAAACTATGACAATTGCAGGACATAATCCCCCAGTCCTAAGTCCAAATCAAGGGGTAGAGTTACCTTTTGGTCCCTCTACTTCAAACCAGGGGGATGGTGTAATGTCAAATCAGAATGGTGGCAATAGTATATCTAACTTGGGAAGTAACTTAAACGTAAGAGATAATGTCCTAAATAATGGACAGAATGCCCCACGTATTAATGATGGGGTAAATATTCAGGCTAATGGTAACAATGACCCAAATCATGGCAACTTTGTTGCCAACCAATGACCAAATATCAGGCCTCAAGCAAATCAACCGGTCAACCAACCTGTAGGAAATCCATATGACCCCAACGTCAAGTTGAGGAATCAAATTATGAAAATAGTACAAGATCATATGGCTTTTAGGGTACGTCCTATCATTAGGCCGACTTATACAAAGCCATTCCCTGATTGGGTAAACCAAGCATATCCATGGCCTAGAGGGTATAAAGTGCCTAAATTCTCACTATTTACCGGTTTAGGAGAGGTGTCTACTATAGAAAACATAGAGCGATTCACACTGCAAAGTGGTGACATAACTAATTACCATAAAATGAGGCTGTTCCCTAGTTCATTAACATGAGTAGCTTTCTCTGGTTCATCAATTTGCCAGCGAACTCTATTGAAACATGGCAACAATTGGAGCAATTGTTCCACGCTCAGTTTTATAAGACTGAGTCCGAAATTACTTTGACAGATTTAGCGAATCTACGTCAAATGCCAAACGAATGGCAGAAGGTTTCCTTCAAAGGTTCAATACAGCAAGAAGTAAATATTTTGTACCTTTGCCAGAAAAGGAGTTTGTCAAAATCGCTCAAGGTTATCTAAGCTTTGATTTGAAAAAGAAGTTCCAAGACAAGGAATTTCCTGATCTTTTTCAATTGAGCGCGAACGTGATTATGTATGAACAATTAATAAGAGAAGAAGGGCAAATGAAAAATTCTAGCAAAGGGACTTATTATAGAGACCCAAATTTTGATGTTCATACCATTAATGACGAGTATTACAATCAAATCGAAATGTGTTTGGCCGAATTAATCAAAGGAGACACGTATACTTGTCCTATAATGGCTAAGCCTAGATCGTCGGGCAAAGATGAGCCTATAAAAGATGAAAACAAAAAGGCTAAAACGTTCTCGTTTAATGTAACCAAAGCGGACCTTATATTTGATAAACTATATAAGGATAAGCAGATAAAACTGAGCGATAAACATAAATTGCCAAGCTTTGAACAAGTTAAGGGTAAAAAATATTGTAAGTGGCATAATGCATGGTCACATTTGACTAATAACTGTTTGGTTTTTCGCCATGTGTTACAGGATGCCATTGAATCAGGATGAATTACGTTTGAAGATAAGAGAAAGATGGCAGTGGATGAAAATCCTTTTTCACAGCCGCTCGGAGTGAACATGGTGACGACTGGCTTCAAAAACAAGTAGTCAAAATTCAAGTTAGTTATAGATGACCGGGAAGAGGACCCTGGACCACATCACAATGTCTTTGAACGTATCAAAGGGAAAGAGTCTGAAAAGGATGAAGACGTCCTATGTGCAAGATGTAAAGGAAAAGTGAGTGAAAATACAGAAAAACCAGGGATATGGCAGCATCACCGTTGCCCTAGTTTTTTCTCAAACGCTCAGCCTGGTAGAGGGCGAGGTACATCGTTCTATAGGAGGCCGCTTTTTGAGAGGCAGTTCAAACCAGTGAATAATGGGAGAACATTCAGGCCATAGCCTCGCCAACCAAATGTATGACATTCGTTCCAGTATAATGCAGGAAGGGCAATACCCTTCAACGAGATGACTAGAACCCAGCAAAGGCGTTTTCAACGAAACTATGGACGGATGATGAGGCAACAATAGGGAATGCCACGTCTTAAGGTGCCTAAGCTACTCGAGGTGGCCAATCAACTGGTACAGGTGAATCGATGAAAGAATTGCCGGAGACTTCTTCTGGGAGGTCGAAGTTTGAGCGAGACAGAAGAGAGGGAGAAGATCCAGATCAGTCCCTTACTATTCAGTTCAGTACGTTATCTCCTGTCATGGCTAATAACTATTTGCTAGCCAATGAGTTCAAGAATATAGAGAAAGAAGAAGAAGAGAAGAAGGATAACGAAGAAGAAGCATGCGTGCTGGAATATGAAGAAGGCCAAACTTCTAGAGGGGCCTACGATGATGAAGGAGATGATGGTATGACGAATATCGAAGAGGAAATTGATTTGGAAGCAGAAAGAAGAAAAAGAGGAGTATCGTACAACACTCTGTTGAAGCAACTACATCGAGAGGGGGTTCGTGAAGTGGACTTGTTGGGGGAACCGTCTGGGCATTCTTTCGATTATTACGTGTTGTACGGGACGCCTAAAAGGAAAAGGAGAGTTCCTCGCTCTGAAAAGTATGGATCACCTCCAAGAATAATGCCTCCTCCCACAGGTTGGGTAATTGAAGAAGAAGCATTAGAAAATAGTAAAAAGGAAATGCAGAAAACAGAAGCTCAGTACGACATGTTGCACGTTGACTTATCATAAAAGGATAGCTTGACAGAGGACAAGCAGGAAGTGGAAATAGATGCTATCGAAAAGGTTATTTTTAAGCAGCCAGGCATGAAGTTAACTAAACACTTGAGGCCATTGTACGTTAAAACTCTAGTTAACGACATACCTGTGGTAAAAGTGATTGTCGACAATGGAGCAGCTATAAATATTATTTCATCTAGGATGATGAGGAAATTTGCAAAGACAGAAAGCGATATGATCCCAACAGAAGTCGTCCTTACGAATTTCAATGGAGGGGCAACTTCAGTTAAAGGGGTTATGCCATTGGACATAACTATAGGGACAACTACTAGGACCACAGTTTTCTTTGTAATAGATGGTCCTACTAATTACAATGTGTTGTTAGGAAGGGATTGGATACACTGTATACCCTCATCGCTCCATCAATGCCTGATTTTTTGGAATGACAAAGGCGAAGTAGAAGTGGTGCAGGCCGATCATAGACCTTTTGTCCCAGAAGCAAACTCAGTAGAAAGGTTCATGTACGAAGGAAATTATGGACTTGTCAGAGTAGTCCAAAATGGAGAAGAAACTCAAATTGTTGCACAAAGTGAAGAACCATTTTCGATGGATGCACCCACTGAAATGTTCAGTCAGATGAGACCAAACATAGTGGCCCTAAAAGAGCGAGTAATTGGCAAAAGAGTAATCAAGGAGTTTTAAATGAGTTGTAAGCAACAAAGGCAAATGGCCGATATTCAGGCTTTCAAAGCCAAATTAATGGCTTTTCATAAAGAATGCAAGGACAAGACGAAAGAAGAAGCAGCCTTGAAAGCATTGAGAGACAAATTGGTAGTGTTCGAGTTGGAACAAAGTATTGGCCGAGAAGTCAACAAGGTAGATTGTTTAGAAGAAGAAGTGCCTACAAGGGAATTGGACGATGAAGTGATGAGGATCGCCAAGCTTGGACATGCTCAAGCACAAGACCCTCTAATTAAAGTGAATATTGGCAATGAAGGAGAAGATCGCCTAATATTCATCAGCCAAATACTCGATCAAGAGGTTAGTGATAAATTAATCGCTTTATTAAAGGAATATAAAGATTGTTTTGCTTAGAAATATGAACATATGCCTGGTTTAGATAGAGATTTGGGGGAACATAGGTTGCCAACCAAGCTAAATTTTAAGCCTCATAAGCAACCTCCTAGGTGTTTTGCTCGTAATGTATTTCCTGAGATCAAGAAAGAAATAGAGCGATTATTAAAGGCATGCTTTATTAGAATAGCCAGATATGTGAATTGGTTGTCCAATATCGTGTCAGTGCTAAAAAAAATGGTAAATTAAGGGTGTGCATAGACTTTAGGAATTTAAACATAGCTACACCCAAAGATGAATATCCAATGCCCACACTAGACTCTCTAGTAGACTCAACTGCCGGACACGTAATGTGTTCCCTCATAGATGGGTACTCAGGATACAATCAAATTTATATAGTTAAGGAATATATACACAAAACTGCCTTTAGATGCCCAGGGTCTCTAGGATGTTTTGAATGGGTAGTTATACCTTTCGGCCTGAAAAATGCAGGAGCAACTTATCAAAGGGCGATGAACCTGATTTTTCATGATTTGATAGGCAAGTTTCTGAAGTGTATGTAGATGATATAGTGGTCAAATCCATTAAATAAGAAGACCATTTTGAACAATTGAGATGTTCATTTGAGCGAATAAAGTAATACAAACTAAAATTGAATTCCTTGAAATGTGCATTTGGTGTTAATGCAAGAAACTTCCTTGGTTTCTTAGTACACAAAAGGGGGATTGAACTTGATAAAAATAAAGCAAAGGCCATTTTAGAGGCCAAACCACCTAACAACAAAAAAGAATTGCAAAGGTTTCTAGGCCAAGTAAACTTTTTAAGACGTTTTATTTTTAACTGTGCAAGGCGAACTAAAACTTTTTCGTCGCTTTTAAAGTTGAAAAATCAGTACAAATTTGTCTGGAAGGAAGAACATCAAAAGGCTTTCGAAAGTCTAGAGACATATTTATCAAGTCCACCGGTGCTGCTGTCACCAATCCAAGAACGGCCAATGAAAGTGTATGTATCGGCTGAAAAAGAATCAATTGCTAGAATGGTCGCACAAGAAGACCAATTTGGTGAAGAAATGACGATTTACTTCTTGAGTAGACGGTTAACAAAATGTGAATGTAATTACTCTGCCATTGAAAAATTATGTCTTGCATTGTATTTCACATGTACGAAATTAAGGGCTTATTTACGGCCCGTAACCGTTTATTTGATTTCCAAAGTAAATTTGGTTAAGTATATGTTCTCTCACCCTATGTTACACCAAAAGGTGGGCCTTTGGACGTTAGCATCATCAGAATTCAAAATACAATACATACCCCAAAAGGCAATCAAAAATCAGGTTTTAGCTAATTTTCTAACTGATCATTCATGCCTTGACATGCCTGAAGAAATTGAATTAGAAATCAATTCATTTGAATTAAAACCTTGGATTTTGTATTTTGATGGGTCAAAAACATCTAAAGGTGCACGAGTAGGAGTAGCATTGATAAACTCTTTAGGGATTTGCTACAAGTTCGCATTCACTTTGGATAGGATGTGCACCAACAATCAAACCGAATATGAAGCCTTAATCGTGGGCCTAGAATTAATGATAGAAATGGAAGTAAAGAATGTGATCGTTAGAGGTGATTCTCAATTGGTCATTCACCAATTGATTGGTGATTTTAAGTGCCAAAGTGATTCCATTATAAGTCTATACAAAATCGCCCAAGAGTTGTTGGAAGAATTCAACCAAGTAGAGCTTCAATGCGTTAATAGGATATATAACGACATGGCAAATGAGTTGGCCCTGATGGCCTCAGGGTACTCGAAGGTTTTAAATTGGAAGTCTACTTATGAGTATGGAACAATATTGCCCGTAGTCCAAAGAAGGGCGAGAACGATTGAAATTCATTGCATACAAGATGGAGATGCAATAGATTGGAGGGTAGAGATTAAAAGGTTCCTTAAAGAACTTAATAAAGGAAATAGTAAAAAAATGAAGTTACGTTTGCTAAACTATACACTGATAGATGAAGAGTTGTTTAAGAAATGCTCTGATGGTATATTACTAAAATGTGTAAGTTTGCAAGAAGTTAGGACGATCATGGCTGAAGTGCACAAGGGGATATGTGGAGCCCATCAAGTTGGCCAAAGGATGAGATGGTTAATCATTAGGAATGGATATTTTTAGCCCAAGATGGGAGAATCATGCGTTCAGTATGCAAAGAGTTGTCTAGCATGCCAAAAACATGGTCCAATACAAATGGCACCAGCACGAGAGATGACACATATTATCAAACATTGGCCGTTTAAGGGTTGGGTGATAGACCTGATAGGGAAGATTTATCCCTCATCATCCAAGCAACATACTTTTGTTATAGTTGCAACTGATTATTTCACTAAGTGGGTAGAAGTGATACCTTTAAAGGAGATCACCCAAAAGAGTGTCATAAAATTTATCCGTGATCATATTATTTACAGATTTGGAATTTCACAAATTTTGATGGTAGATCACGGAACTTCTTTAAATGGAGATCAAGTGAATAAATTCTTGAGCGAGTTTGGAGTCAAATTAGTAAACTCCACACCATATTACGCTCAATCCAACGGACAAGCAGAATCTTCTAATAAGATTCTAAAAAATATCATAAGGAAAATGATAGATGAAAATGCCAGAAATTGGCACGAATATCTAAACAATGCCTTATGGGCTTATAGGACATCGCCTCGGTCAAGTATCAAAATTACTCCTTTCTAACTTACTTATGGACAGGAGGCCGTTTTACCTATGGAAATCAACGTGCAATCGATTAGAGTGTGTTTACAACATAAGTTAAGTGATGATGAGTATACCGAATCACTAGTTCAAAACTTATTGGAGTTGGACAAATTAAAGTTGGACGTCCTAGATAGATTGCAAGTTCAAAAACGAAGGATGGCTAAGTTTTATAATAAAAAAGTTATAGCCAAGTCGTTTAACCTGAGCGAATTGGTTTGGAAAACAATATTCCCTTTGGATAGCAAGGATCTAAAGTATGGCAAGTGATCGCTCAATTAGGAAGGACCATATAAAGTAAATAGTGTGTTGCCTAATGGAGCCTATCATTTGAAAGATTTAGATGGCACCAAGCACATGAGGTTCATTAATGGCAAATATTTAAAAAAATATGTTCCTTCCTTATGGGAAAGTGAACAAATAAAAGCGTAATCAAATCACGTTGAACGATCGTAGATAAAAAGGGGCCAGAGCGAAATACGTTCAAATAAATTCCTTTATTATCAAACGTTCATTATAAAATTGCAAAATATAAAATACTAAATGCTCTATAAGCTACAATTAAGAGCGAACTAATCTTCCGGTCGATTGTCGAGTAAAAGGGCGAACTGGCCTTGATCGCCATCCTGATCGCACTGCTGCAAAGGCAAGCGGAGAGGTCGAGAAGCACTCTCAGCAAGCAGAAGGAAAGAAAAGCACCCTCATATCGCCTACCTAAATGCATCGTTACAATAACGGGCAAGGAGACTGAGAAGCACTCTCAGCAAGCAAGGTGGCTTGACAGGCATCCTCAAAAATTGCCTTCCATCATTGAACTCCTTGTAAAGAATATGGAGACGATGGGAAGAACTTCGCTAGCCAAAAAATATTTCCTATATCTCCCATACCAAAGGTGACATCAAAACAGGTGGCAAAATCGGTGGATCAAATGATCCATTTCTATGGAAGACGAAAATTCTGGATCGATCGTTGAAATGCCAAACGATGACAGCAAATTAATTTTTGAAGAAAAGAATGGAAATGTAAATGAAAAGTGCGAAAGATATGTGCATTTATAGGGGCGTAAAGGTGAAGAGACAGAATATGAACAGCCACATTCGTGCCTAGTAATTGGAGTCAAAGGGCCCAAAGTCTTGGGAAGAGAGATAGAAATACCAAAAAAGAATGTACATGAATCTTATCATAAAGCAGTTAAATGCTTGGAGGGTTGACGATTAAAAACAAACGTCAATAAATACACAAGAAGACAAATTAGTTGTTCATTAACGACAATGGCTGCTGTTACATCTAAAATTGGCAATGGCTATCAGTACGAGGTTACAAGAGGAAAGTTAATACGAAGTTACAAAAAAAAAAGTTAAGGCATTAGATGTCTTAATTACAATTCACCCCAGACCGAACAAATTCTTTCCCTAAGTCTCCCCCAATCCTCGCTCTGCTGAGAAGAAGTGACATTCAATTTAGCTACATAATCATCATCAACCTCCAGTTTCTTGTACTGCTCGACCAAAGACTTGGTTCGCTCAATTCCTTGGGAAGCATTACGCTTTTTAGCAACCATTCTCACCTTGTAGTCATCCATCTTTGCTTGAACCTCCTTCATCTGTGCAGCCAAACTGGTTATCAAAGAGTCTTCAATCATAATTTCGGAAGAGATTTCTTTCAATTCGTCCTCAGCTTTGTTGATCTCTCGAAGCAAAGACTCTCTTTCAGAGGCAGGGCGAAGATATTGAGTACGCTTAGCCTTCAGTCCAACATTCTTGGCCAGCAAAGAGAGGATATCAGAGTGGACAACTTTCAACGTCGTTTTAAAATCAGCAGAAATGTTGAGCGACGGAAGTGTCAGTGCTTGCACCAACTTCGCACCCAAATACTCAAGTTTATCCTTATGTTTGGCAGCACTAGCCTGACCGATGTCCATGTCCATGTCCATAAAAGATACATACTCAAATATCGACTGCTTGAGAAACTTCATGTCTTCCTCTGAAGAAGCAGAAGGACGACCGGTTAAAGCAGGGCGAGACGTCTTAACTTGCCCCCAGGAAGTGAACAAGTCCTGGATGGAACGCACAATCTCATCAGCATCCTGTAAAGAAAAATGCCAACATTGAAGGTTTTCACTACAGTAAACAAAGTGAAAATAAAAGTGAAGCAAAAGGTTACCTCACAGCAATCTTGAGGGGTGGCATATCACCAGTTGGCTCCACCACCTGTGGCCCCACAACCAGGGGAGACTTCCCCTTATTTGGGCGAGAAGACTCTGCCACAACGGGCAGACCCATGGGAGCTTCTACATGATTAAAGAAGCAACAAATCAGAAACCAATAGCACAAGCAAAGGTAAAACATCAAAAATGTACTACCTTCTAGTTCGACGTTTGGGAGGTCGGCGCCCTGGGAAGAATGTGGCTCGTCCATTGATTGTGATGAAGGTTCCGAGACTGAAGGTCTCTCTTTAAGCGTAGTCCCTTCATTAGTTGGTTTGGACGAAGCAGCTCCAGCAGAGGATGATGGAGCAGGTGCTGCCAACACCAAAGCCTTCAAAGGAGAGGCCGAACTTTTCTGAGAAATTCAAGAAAACCATTAGCACATAGAAAGGTATGCTTGTGAGTAAACAGAATTCAATTCAATTACCTTTCTCCTGATGATGAGAGGAGTATCATTATCATCATCATCATCATCATCCAAAATGGGAGACGCTGAAGCTGGCCGTTTGCGGCTTGGGGTGCTCTTCAGTGGGTTTGGCAAGTAGAGAAGTAGAGGGACGAACAGATTGTTTAGCACGAGCGGGGGAGGAAGGATTCCTAATGGACACAGGGGTGACCAAAATAGGAGAAGTGGAAGAAATGTTCGGCTGATCCAGTGAATGAAAAGCACGATTGACATCAATTGTAAACAATCTGCGCTTCACTGATGGCCTGAGTTGTTCAAAAAGGGGTGAACGGCACAGCTAGGATTGAAGGGGGCTAATGAAAAGTTACTCGTCAAAAGAATATTACGAGCATCTATAGCTTGTGCCTCTATCTTATTAATGGTGTGAAAGCGGTCTATCAAATTTTTTAAATAACAAGGGGGGAACAGGCCAAGTTTGGCCAAAACCAAGTTGACGTGCAAAAAATTGGGGAGCATATATTTCAACCCTAGCTTTGGCATTGGTTCTAGTTAAAATATCAAGGAACAACTCCCTCTCAGTCAAAAACTGAACCCAAACGAGTAGAGAGACGCTCGCACTGTCCAGGGTGGATGGAGGTTGCACATAATCTGGAGTTAAATGAGCAGGAAAGGGAAAGAAAGAAGGAATTGAATTTAAAGTATAAAAGAATGAAAAAATGTCCCTTCTGAACATATTTACAGGGTTCAATGGGTCAATGGCTAGCCCATAGCAGCTAGCAAAACGAAGGGACATAGATAGAGCACCAAGTGATGGAAAATAGGCTCTCAACTACAGTTGAGTGAACCAAAGAGGCCCACTGCCAGTGGGAGATGCATCATTCTTCAATTGAAATTGAAGAGAAGCCATGCCTCTATAGAGGGCAGTCAAAAAGAAGGAACACAAATTTAAAGGCCTACCACGCCCTAATTCGTGCGCTATGGGTAAATAGCTTATAGAAGGCTTCAAATTGGGCACACATAGAATATATTTACAAAGCCATATCTGAAGAAAGGCCACACGCTCAGCGTGGAAAGGCTCAGCGCTTGAGTGATTATGACAACTTTGCAAGCTTGAATAGGACTCGGTGAGTTTTTTGTCAAATTTTGGAGCAACACCAGAAATCAAAATAACAGGGAAAATGTTGTCGCCCAAAGGTGGAAGATTTATTAGGGCCCCAACATCCCTTAAAGTGATTGACATGGGACCAAGAGGGAAAACAAAAGTATTATATTTAGAAGACCAAAAACTTAAAGCAATAGGAAAAAGTGATGGGTCAAAAATTGGGGGTTGAAGAGAGATTTCTAATAAATCAGAAATTCTAGCACGATCAAAAATTGCCTTAGTAGGACAATGGCCCACAAGGCGAGCATGCCATCTACGGAAAACAACATCAGATTTAGCCCAAGTGCGAATACCTTTTTCGCGAATAGGCCTCAGCGGCAAAAAGTTCAAGAATAGAGGGCCTTTAGTACAAGGAAACAACTGGCCCACCGTCACTTGTTCGACGGCTTTGGCGTTGGTGAATGAAGGACCCAGATAGAACTCATTAAGTTCGGCATTGGCTGGTGCAAGAAAGTTCGGATTTACATAGGGCCGAGTGAGGATTTTCTGAAAATCATCGAAGCTAAAAGAGTCGTCAGATTGGGTTTGTGGAGCAGCCATTGGAAACGAAATACAGTTTTGTTAAGGTTTGCTCGAGAAACGTAGTAGAGAAGCGAGAAGATGAACAGTGGTATGGCAAAAAAGAAGCGCAAAATAATGATACGTGAGTTAGTGGTACAACGAAATGACGTGTCTTTTGGGTTTATAAGGGTTTGTAGCGTCGCACTTTTTTAGGCTATGGAAGGAAATAATGATTGAAATTTTTGGGAATTTCAAATGTTGTTGGGAAACACAAAGTAAATATGGCAAAGATTAATAATTGGTATTAATTCTGCCATATTAGGGGGTAATTGGTGACACACTAAAAGTGCAATCCAAATCAAATAACCCAAAGAATGAAGCCCAACTGAAAAATTCAGGATAAAGGCCCAAATAGAGTTACTAATGAATGCAGTGGAGGCCCACGAACACGGTAACACCATCGCTCAAGGTTGCAAGACGCCCAAAATCTGAGCGAATGAAGTGCCTTACAGTCGCCCAGAGCTATGACCCTGTTCTTGCCCAAACCTTCGAATCGCCCAGGATCTTAGCAAACATAAGATGTTATGGTTATCCAGAAGTGCAGTTATTGAAGCAGTTATCAAGTAACCTTATCACGTTCCACGATTCAAGGAGTTCAGTTGAAGACGGTTGAACGACAAAGAGTAGTGTCAGCAGTTAGAGAAGACAGTTCCACGACACGATAGCCACCATAAAGGAAGTGGGTAGTTATAAAATAATCAAGCAGTTTCTAAGCGGTTGATCATGAAGAAATCATCAAGGGAATATAAAAGGAAGAGAAGACATAGAGCAAAAAGACCCCAAATCAAATACTCTCAAACATAGAATATGAAATTTCAATTTCTTAGTTTAAACTTAAACATTTCTTTTCAGTACTCGTGTGCTTGCGCCCCTTGGAAGCATTCTGTTTAGTTCCAATTGTAAAGTCATCGCCAATAAAACATCCATTTTTGGGATTTTGTCTCAAGAGATTTGTTCCTTACACAATCATCTGATCCTTTTTTTAATGTTAGCGACTACTCGCGCGAAACAGGTTGCTTAAACTGTATGTCTTTGGGTATGTAAGTATGAAGAAGAGAACACTGTGAAAATTATATGAAGAAGAGGCTTGTTTGAAAAAAATTGAACTAAGAAGAGGATTCTGTGAAAAATTGTATGTACAAGAGGAATAAAAAATTGAAAAGAAGAAAATATGTTAACATAGATTTGAGAACAGAACATATTAATATTAGTATAGATATCTCAAAATTTTATTCGTTATTCCACAACTACAATAAACTCATGGATATACCCTTCGTTGACAGTCATATAAATGTAAACATCTTTAATGGTTTTGGTCAAGATTGAAAAGATAAAACTGAGGCGATGGCAAGGATTTTAGAAGTGGGATCTCTGATAGCAATAATTATAGTCACTAGATTAATTCTGCAAGGAGAGGCAAGGATTGATCTGCGTTACACATGGCTCTCCTTAGCTGCCATAGTAAGAAAATCTGTACTGACTAGTAGGAAGAATGTCTGTGTTCCATTTTCGGGTATGATCTAAAACGAAGAAGCAGCATGGGACCTGTGAATAGGATTAGCACACCATCTTGTAGTCAAATTTTTATTTTCGTCTTTTATTATCTATATTGACTAAGAGAGAAAACAATAAAATGCAAAAATAGAACGTATACGAGTATAAATTTTCCTAGATTATCTTGTTCTTTTTAATTGTCATTATCACTATATTATAACATTGTTAGACAAGTTTTCCATTAAAGATTCTGCTGAAGAAATGGACCCAAACAACACATCCAAATACTCGTTGATTCATTAGAATATCGAGGATTGGAAATAAAATATTTGTTGATTCTCACGCAATATTGAATAATTGATTTTATCGACAAACACGACAATTCAGTACATGAATACTGAGAATTGGATCATATAATTGGACAAAATCTCACAATTTTATTTGTCTTTTAGTCAAAATAAAACCAACAAAAGCACTAATGTGTGCGGCCACTATAACCTAGATTCCAATTCTACTTCAAATTGCTTCATAGTCCCATAACTCCTAACAAACGATAGATTTTACCATAATTGAATAAATAAAAAATTAACTAAATAAAGTACAAAAATCGATTAAAACTTGTTCTCCTTTTTGTCGTGTACTTCATCAAATAAGAAGAACAACTTGCTTGTTAATTTTATATAACAAGAGAGAGTTTCTACTTGATTAAAAACAATTCATTAGGTTATCTTTGAACCTTCTTTGGTGCCTCTCTTATACTCCAAAACCCCAAAAACCGATCGTCAAATTTGTAGCGTCCCATTAAATTACGTTAAATTATGACAAATAAAATCTTAAGTTGTTCACCACCCTTCTATGAAAGTCCCTTTCATTTTTCATCAAACAATGTACACCTGCAATTTTCATAATGGGTGGCATAGCCATTTGAATATTGGTTATTTTTTTTGGAACTATTCTGAACCATGACATCGTAATTATAAAAAAAAAAATGGATATATGTCCTCGAACCAAAGAAGAAGAGCCCAAGAAGGAAAAGAAGAACAAGATAGAACCTCAACAAGTGGTAAGCACAGCAAAGTTACATGCTAAAGACTATATTATCCGTCAGTGTGTTTGTTATTTGGCGCCCCACAGTACAGTTGAAAATTGTCACCTGCTATGTCGGCTGCTAGGTCCGTTAAATAAGTTTTATAAACTATTTTTTTTGTTCTTGCTCGTCTTGAAGTTGTATCTCATTGATGCAAACCCAATGTTGTTCAGGATGTATAAATTCATCTTATATCGATGATGTTTCCATGACAGTAAGATTTTGGGATGTATATAGAACTAATAAAGTATGTATGAAGCAAAATTTGATATTTACTCTCCATAATCCTTTGACTATAACTAGATCATCAAATAAATTCTATCACCACTGGATCCTCTGCAATTTGTATTTCCTGCAATTTTTTTTTTAAAAAAAAAAGAAAAGAAAAATAACAAAATTTTGATAGTTCTATGAAGAAATAACCATCGCAGAGATCAAATCCCAAATGAAGCTAAAATTTGAAAACTAGAGAAAGAAAGACGGGGCAAGTTAGAAGATCAAAAAAAGTAAGGGAGTAAGGGTATTTTGATGGATAAAATTAGTTGCAGAAACCTTTTTCAAATAATAAAATACAGAAAGTGGCTTGACTCGTGATAGCCCAATATTCTGAAATGAAATTGTCCGTCGTTAATTGCTTTAACTCTTTGGACAATTACTCGTAAGATATATACATGGATCGAATCATTTGTGTAGCAATCATAAGTGATTTCTAGAACCCTCAAATTTTGCTCCAAATCAATATTTGAGTAAAATAATTTTTAGAATCATTCATCTATATATAAACTCAAGAGAAACATTGATATGAATTAAGATTGTATTGCAGCAAAAAACTCACAATGTATCAAAAATGCAAGCACCAGAATTTATTTCACTTGATGGTTATTTCAATTATTCCCAAAAAATTCTCATTACCTTCTACATAAAGTTTCTCATTATTTGTATGAAATGCAAAATTATTCTTACTAAGGAAGCAAACAATAGAAACTATACTCATAAAAGCTTCTCTTCAGTGATCTCTATCTTTGTTAATTTGATCATGCATAACTCAATCAATTATTAAGGTCCCGTTTGACACACATTAATGTAAAAATGAAAATGAAAATATAGTCGTTATGAGCCCTACACAAGAGAAAGAAAGTCAAATATGGCGGTTCAATGTGATGGATAACGGTCATATTTTTCATTTTAATGTACAAATAATGGGAAACAAATGGGGGCTAAATTCTTTTATAATCTCCTTTCAAATTAAATTGATCTTCTCATGTTATTCAGGTGCACGTTTCTTGTTTCATGGTTTTTAAGCCTAGATCTAACTTGCAACAAAAACAAATTACTTTATCCAATAAAACCAAGTAGACTAATCATTTTCTATTACTCTTCACACTATTTTATCTGAATTTTTTGTTATATTATTAGTAGCACTTGTAAAAAATTTATCCATCACTCCAACTTGAGATTGAATAAATTCTTGATTTTTTATTTTTATAATTTCTTTTGCTTTTCTCTCTCCATTGTTGGGTTTTTTTATACCCAATAAATCTAGACAATAATGTTAAATAGTGTCAGATTAGATTTCATAGGCTTTAGCCGATGATTGAAATATCTATTAACAGACTCGATTAATTAGTTCAAACCGAAAAACAATTTGAGGGTCGTTTAAAACAACTTAATATAGTTAATGTTGCTCACGGCCCATTTACTTCTTGGATGGCTCACTTTTGTGTTTCGACCCCTTTACAATTTGTTGGTCCATGAGCCCGCTATATTAGCCATTACCATTACACCCTAAAACTATACATATTGGCCTCATTGTTTGAAGAAGTCGTGTGTGTGCAATTGGAAGAAAGAGGTAGCCGACTTTTCTCTTGTTTTCTCTCTTGAAGTTGAAACCAGTCTTCCTCTATTCTTGGTTACACGTTGCAGCCACCCTATTGTGTTCTTTGTGAACACATTAAGTTGAGCAAACGAAGTAAGAACTGTTGTGAATTGGAGCCATACGTTGGGTGTGTTTAATAAAGTTGAGATTGGTATACTGAGCTCGAAATTCACCAATTGGAAGTCGATTTTCAACATCCATGTCTAGACGAATACTCCCTAATAGACATAATAAGTCAGTCCAAATATCAAAATCATTATAGGATCAAATTTAAAAGTAATGAAGAACAATAGAACCTGATTAATATATGAGAGAATTTTGTCTTTCAACTGCAAAAACTACTATGTAGTTACAGCATTATTATTATAATTTATTCAATGAAAAGAAGATTTTTCGAGAATTTACGTTCGAGCTCCTGGTGACAGGCTCCGACAATGTGAGAATTTTGAAGGAAGGAAATGTCCAACATAGGAAGGCTTGTGTTTAGACTTCCTCTTGAAAGAATGGACCTTAAACACTACTTTGGTTTCATTACAAAACTTTCAAAAAGGTTGGGCATGGTTTCCAGACAAAAGAAAATGCTATGTGTACACCTCATTGTGTACACAATGCATTACACCCCTCTCCACCCTAAGAAGTATATGCCGTCCATATATGATGAGGAAAAATGTTATGTGTCCACCTCATGGTGTACACAATGCATTACACCTCTCTCACATAGAGAGGGGTTCACGAATATTTTATTGTGTGTGGGCTCCCCTTCATATGAGGAAGGTGTAATGCTATGTGTACACTATAGCATTTTCCATTGACCAGGCCGGTTCTATATACCTCGAAAAATAGAATGTTGCAACATGATGTTATTCAGTTAAGAAATTACACCCACACAAATTTTTTATCTTTTCAGCTCAAAAATCTTATTTAAAATTTTTTTAATTAAAAATTCAGGTTTTAATTCAAATTTTTAGTGTTAATAAATAATATCATAAAATCAAATTAATCTACCTATTCACCCCAACCCTATTCTATCTCACCAAATTTTACTTCAAACCTTATTTATTTCCCTCATCTCTCCTCTCTCAAATATTTTCTTCCTCAACAAAGCCGCCAAAAAATGCCTCCGAAGTTGAAAAGCACCGCCGGAATACGTCGCGAGCAGCATTGTGATGCTGTACACAAAACATTGCGTGCAACGGAGTCATCGATCGCTGCGATGAAGCCGCACCGCGCACAATAGTTGCTGCGATAGCGGCTGCTGTAGCTGCTTCAGATTTCGAGCTATAATCACCACTGCGATGAAGCCACGAACAGCGATTGTGATGGTGAGGTGGTGGTAATGTTGGATCTGGTTTGTGCAATGAGAGCGTCTGCAGTTCGATAGGTGCTCTATGGTGCAATTCATTAATTGATAGCAGTTGGATGCGACGTTGATGGAGTGAAGCTTGGGACCTTGGTAGGGAGACCCCTTGGCCGGCTATTGGTTCAACGGTGGGTTGTCATGGTGGTGGTACAGGCGGTGGTATAGGTGGTGATGATGGTAATATAAGTGATAGTGGATCTAGTGGTGGCGGTGAGGTTTTGGTTGTTGGAGTGGTAGTGATGGTTTCCATATTTTGGTGTTATTGTGGGTTTGGGGTGGTTTTTGTTGGTGGTGCAGGTGGAGGTGCTAGCGGTGGTAATGGTCGTGGCCGCGATAGTGCCAGTTGTGGATAGGATGGCTATGGGGTGGTGGGAACGATTGTGACCAATTATTGGCTATTTTGTGATCGATAAATATTATGTGATCAGTAACTTGTAATCAGTAAAAAATATGATCTAAATATTTGAATGGGTGGTTTTTGTTGGTGGTGCAGGTGGAGGTGCTAGCGGTGGTAATGGTCGTGGCCGCGATAGTGCCAGTTGTGGATAGGATGGCTATGGGGTGGTGGGAACGATTGTGACCAATTATTGGCTATTTTGTGATCGATAAATATTATGTGATCAGTAACTTGTAATCAGTAAAAAATATGATCTAAATATTTGAATCGTGACTTGTAAAGTTTGTGATTTGTGACTGATAAATAAATTGTGATCAATAATTTTTTTGATTTATGATCCATGGATTAATTTTAATCTATAAAAAAATTTATTTGCAACCGTAAAATAATTTGTGACCTATAAAATTCTAATTCGTGATCGAAAAATAATTTTTAACCAATTAAATTCAATAATTTGTGACCAAATAGTATTTAATTGTGATCTTAATTTATTTAATTAACAAAATATATATTTAATTAATAATTTCATAAATAAAATTTAATTAATATCTAATTTTTGAAATTTTAAACCTTGCATCATAATTTTGAAATGGACCGTCCTAGATATGAAATTTTCCATTCTTTTGAAACAAATAAGGAAATGAAATAATTTTTGCCGTACTGAAACAACGAGTTGTAAAAGATGCAATTGAGGGAGAATTCAACACTTGTCAATTCATAGTGACCGTTCGTGCTAGCTCCATTGAAAAGTTGTTTTTCCCCCATATATTGGACAGCCATTGAACGACCATGCATACTCGCCTGGATCTGTCCTAACTCGCGAATCCATCACCGGATGCAACATGATATAATATCCAATAATTTGTTAGAGCATTCAATCATGACGTTGACATTTAAATCTTGTATTATAAAGATAAATCATGTAAAGGCATTTTATAACATATGCTTAGCAACGAATTCCAAGTAAAAACATGTAGAAACAAGTTACAATGTTGCAGAAAAATTCTTTTTTGTAATATGATCCATCTGAAAATAACATTTATACAATAAGATGAATAAAGTAAGTTAAAACATATAACATTCATATGTTTTAAGTACCATTCAGAAAGTTGCAACAGAGTTTAAACACAAATCCAGACAATCTATTTATTTCAGTATTGCGACACAAATTATGGATATAAGTTTCGATTCCAGGCTCCGAATTTTCTTTGACGTGTATGAATCATTAGTTAATTAATTATAAATTTTTAGTTTAAATAAATTATTGAATCACAGACAATCACTTGAAGCTACAGTTGTATGAAGGGAAGGGTACGTTATTATTTATATCTAACCAATTGGATTAATTACTTCTAAAAGTTCACATCAATGAACAAGATATTGAGGAATTGTTCATACGTAAAATCATAATTATAGATACGGGCCTTTATTGATAGGGAAATACATTAGTAATTCAACAAGATTTTTCATCAATTTCTACAATCTATTTTCTTCTATTTCTTTCCAATTTATATACCACCAAACCAATTTCATTCACAGTAGGTGTTATGATTAAAGTCATTTAGGATTTTAAATTTCGATGTTTTATAAGTGAATTTTGACCAACTGTTGTTTTACTAAGATTTTAAATACAAAAAGAGGAAAATAAGAAAAAGATGCAAAGAACTGATGGGTGACATTATGTCTCCGTGCAATATGTCTGGGAAAATTCCTCAAATACAAAGATTCTTTCACAAATTTCTACAGGTTGTAGGCAAATTTTATTTATTTATTTATTATTATTATTATTATTATTATTATTATTTTTTTTTTTTTTTGTCATATGCCAATCAATCAATGTCATATGGAACCTTATAAAGTTTTATAGCATTACTCATATATCAACTTGATGGAAATTTATATTTAAATGTCCATGTGATATGCACATGATGTCACGTGACAGGCACATGACGTCTGTTTAAAAGAGTAAATTGTGAAAAAAGAAGCAACATTTAGCCCTTGTTAGGTGAGAAATTAAAATTATATCTTCAGTAAATTTTTTAAAAGTTGACGAAATGTATGATTAAAAAGTTGTAAATTCTATAAAATATATGGTTAAAATTATTGTATCTTTGACTTAAATTAAAAGCTCATTTATTATTGTTATTATTTTTTTAGGTACTTTTTGTTTCTTCTATGTATCAAATCAGTATTAGTTTTTTAGCCTCCCAGCTCCATTCCTATTTCACTTGCAGGGGTGGATTTAGGGGGCGACCACCCTAACTGAATTCGTCGAGGAGAATTTTTTTTGCTAATAATAGATAGAATTTTTAGATAATATATTTGATAATTCATATTAATAACAAATATTTTTTATAGATCAGGTGGTTAGCCCTTTCATTATTGAATTAAAGGTCTTGTGTTCAAATATTTTCAAGAGCAATATTTTTTTATAATTTTTGCATTAAACAAAATTTACCAAAACAAATGCAAAAAATGTAATTCAAACCTACTACCTTCCTTAAACATATTGACCATTTTATCATCATGGCACTTATTAATTTTTAACATATAATGTAACAAAATAATATATGTTCAATTTTACTGGTTTAATGCAAGTGGAAACATTAAAATCGATGTTTTGTCTTTCTTCTTGATATGCTTTTTTTTTCTTTTTTCTTTTTTCTTTTTTTTTCCCTCTAATCAATTATTTTGAGAATTTGGTCAATTAATGGTTGATGAATTTGTAGGAAAATTGACCTTAGTCTAATCCGTACAAATTTTTGAATATTATTTAATTAAATATTAATAAACAACCTCACTATCGCGGAATTTGACCGTCGATAGTAAGCTTTCAATGCTCGTGATCCGCCCCAACTGAACTCGACCCTTGAATTCGTCTCCCTTCACGTGTTTATTTCATAAACGTTTAACGTACAAAATATACATTCTTTCTTTAGGTAGGAATATCACAAACATAATGTAAAATAATTTGGGGACATGGATAATGCACATAAAAAGTTAGAGAAATGAGTGTCAAAAAATTGAAATCAAGGAATTCATTCTAATAATAGTAACATTCTTCAAATAAATAAAGTTAACCCCCATTTGGGCCCATTATTTGGGGTTATAATTTTTGAAATAATTTTTTTAAATAATGTATGGTTGAAAAAAAATGAAAATTTTTCAATTTATGTGTAATATTATTTTAGTAAAAATTGTGTGATTGAAAATAATAAAGAAAAATTATAGTGTGAAATAATGGAGGCCAAATGCGAGTTAAATTTGGAATTTTTTTTTTTTACCTTCATGAAATTAGGTTTATTTTTTGTTGTGTTCCCTAGAATCTAGGATTCTAGATTGCCTTTATTGTAGGTGAGAATTCAATGAGAAAAAGAAAAAAAAAAAAAAAAAAAAAAAAAAAAGTAGGAACGGTTTCCCCCAGCAATTCTCTCATAATCTTGACCGTTGATCTTGGCTTGAAGCAATCTATCCATTATCGTATTTGGGAATGTTTGTGGAGAAGAGAGTACAGTAATCCAGACAGGACATCCCAATATTCGCCAAATAGCTTAAAGGCAGCGTAATCGAGACAAAATTTATAAACTCCATTTGATAAAACTTCCCTCAGGTCCGAACCAAACATAACAAACATAACCTTGCTGACACATTCTGCCCGACGCACGTACAAAGACCCCGAAACTTGACCCCTTTTCGAGAGGCCCTCTTCTCCAGAAAGAGACGTTGTAATTGCTAGAAAAAGGACGTTGCAGAAAAATAAAGTTTTGCTTTCAAAATCTGAAGAATAATAGTGCAAATTCTAGTACAAAGTTTGAATTTTTCATAGAGGAAGAGAGGAGGAAGATTATTCATTCAGCTAAACTACTAGGGAGCTAATGGGAAGTGGATTCAGGCTCATCTTTGATTGTATTTTGCTGCTGATGCTTTTTGGTAAGTAACCACGTTCCATTAATGGTGTTTTACTGATTCAGGTCTTAAGTTATGAAGTATTTTTCGTATTTTCATGGAATTTTTTGTTTGAATTAGTAGTGTTCTTAGTCAAGGTTAATGTTAAATTTTTTACCTTAATTAAAACAAGTTAAGGTTATTATGACCCTATTTCTACCTTTGCTTCTTTTTTGGGCTTCTGATGAATGTTTCTATTCAAGATTTATAGTATTTTACCATGCTTTGTTTAGCTTAAACCAGCATTTTTCGCTTTGATTATCCTTTCTTGTTAGGTAAATCAAACTGCAACATTTTCTTTTGACATTTGGGTCTTTTCCTCCATTGTCTGTCGTTTAACTATGATCTAGCTTTATTAATAAAAATTAGAGTGCATGACAGCATGAGTTGGATGTATCTGTACAGCACATTATTGAGTAAATTACTCTACTGGATGTACTTTGCAGGGGCATAACGTGACAGTGTGTGTGTGTGTATGTAAGCATTCATGTCAAGTAGGGTATGATTCTCGTAAACTAGGTAGGACCGGGCCCTCCTAAACTAGGTAGGACCCAGATTAAGTGCCCATCAACAATATGGACATCATTGACATTGGTGGTTTGTGATCCTCCAATTCATCTATAGTGCCTAATTTGCACTCTTTGAAAGACCCTGCTAAGTTTGATAATTTGCATCTTCTTTTGAGGTTGAAGATGCTTGCTTTTGCTTCTTCAGTGTTGGTCGATATCTTTCAATTAACTCAAATTCCGTTGCACCGGTGGACCTGCTTATCAAACTGTCTCTAGGTTGCCTGTAATTCAATAAATACATGATTATCAGGCTGTTGGTTATAGAAGTGAATAATTTTTGGTCGGACTCATCCCACCCGAGGTATGGATAACAAGGCCACATTCACAATCTTCTACCTTTTGTCCCTATTTTACTTAGGGCATTTCAATTGGGTTTCTTAACCATCCCTTAAGCATACATCTTTGTGTCAGAATAACTGACTGTGACTTATTTGGTTGTGTTCCATCTGTTAGGAATGTGCATGCTAATCAAACTTGGAATGTTGAGATGGGCTCATAAGTTATCTCTCCTGGTGTTATAACTTAAAACCATTCATTGAGCTTTAAGTTTGTGCTCGGCATTGGGTATCATATTACCTATTAATATGTAGAAAAATATGGATCTTGGTGAACAATCATGAACATATGGTATATTCATTGAGCTTTAAGTTTGTGCTCGGCATTGGGTATCATATTACCTATTAATATGTAGAAAAATATGGATCTTGGTAAACAATCATGAACATATGGTATATGCACTCCTGTAATTCACAGATGAGAACAAACCTGTGCTCAAACATGCCTCTATAGCCTATAAATGATAAATGATTAGACGTGTAACAATATTTGTTTTGGCATTATGATTTACGCTGCTAAACCATTTCAACTTGTGTGATAGGTATCTGCCAGAGCAGCACTGTTGGAGTGTGCTATGGAAGAAATGCTGATGATCTACCTACTGCAGATAAAGTTGTACAACTTATCCAACTTCACAATATTAAAAATGTGAGAATATATGATTCCAACATCCAGATTCTCAAGGCATTTGCAAACACTGGAATTGAGCTCATGATTGGGATCTCCAACTTAGACTTGTTACCATTTGCTCAATTCCAATCTAATGCCGATACGTGGTTGAAAAATAGCATTCTTCCTTACTATCCTGCCACAAAAATCACGTATATTACTGTTGGTGCTGAAGTTACTGAAGCCCCCAACAATGTCTCGGCATTGGTAGTTCCTGCTATGCAAAACGTTTTCACAGCTCTAAGAAAAGCTGGCCTTCATAGGAAGATCAAAGTCTCGAGTACCCATTCTTTGGGTATTTTGTCCCGGTCATTTCCACCTTCTGCAGGGGCTTTTAACAGTAGCCATGCTTTCTTTCTAAGACCCATGTTGGAGTTTCTTGCTGAGCATCAGTCACCTTTTATGGTAGACATATACCCTTACTATGCATATAGAGATTCCTCCAGCAATGTGTCCCTGGACTATGCGCTATTCGAGTCATCTTCTGAAGTTATTGATCCAAACACGGGTTGGCTATATACAAATATGTTTGATGCCCAGATTGATGCAATTTATTTTGCCTTGATGGCCTTGAATTTCCGAACAATTAAAATTATGGTAACTGAGACCGGATGGCCTTCTAAGGGATCCCCCAAGGAGACTGCTGCTACTCCAGATAATGCACAAACTTACAATACTAATCTGATCCGTCATGTCATAAACGATACCGGTACTCCTGCAAAGCCAGGGGAGGAAATAGATGTTTATATATTTTCATTGTTCAATGAAAATAGGAAACCTGGTCTAGAATCTGAGAGAAACTGGGGCTTATTTTTCCCTGACCAGACAAGTGTTTATAACCTTGACTTCACAGGAAGAGGTTCTTTGGACACGACTACAGGTTCTAACATCACCAGTTCAAATGGAACGTCGTGGTGCATTGCATCACCTACTGCTTCTGAAGATGATTTAAGAAAAGGTCTTGATTGGGCTTGCAGTTCTGGAAATGTGGACTGCTCTGCTATTCAGCCTAGCCAGCCTTGCTTTGAGCCAGATAGCCTGGCATCTCATGCTTCCTATGCATTCAACAGTTACTACCAGCAGAATGGAGCTACTGATATTGCTTGCCGTTTTGGAGGAGCAGGGATCAGAACAAACAAGAATCCAAGTAAGTTATCTATATCCACTTTTCAGTAATGCAGTATGCGTTGTCATTATTTATCTGCTTACAAATTAATATCCTATTTACCAGTGTTAGTGTATATATAAAAATTACAGTATTAACCCAGGTATAGACTTGGGGTATAGTACAAATCATATTGTAAAATTTTCTATGTGAAGTGGTTGATATGAAATTCTGTGGAAGATGAGTGTGTAACAACTTTTTCACACAAGGAGAATTGATAATGACTGTAATTACATTTAAGATCTTTTGTCAGTAAAAGACTTGACAATTTAGGCCATGATCTTGTGATATTCATGAAATCGTCAAGAACATGTAACTGAGGAAAATGCGAGGGATCTTTGTCGGTCTTTTGTAGTACACATGAGAAATTAACTTAAACCTTCTTGTTCTGCTTGTGCAGGCTATGACAACTGTTTATATATGACACTTGGGTAAGTTAAATTATTCAACGAACCATTTCATTTGACATTTACATACTAGTGTTAAACTTGCCCCAAATTGATCTTTACTTGAGTTGCTTCACAAATTCCACAGGAGCAACAAAACTGCTGCGAGTAATGCAACAGTGAGTCCTTCAAGATCTTCATCCTCAGTAGAAAAAGTTTCCGTATGGATTCCAGGTTGTTTGCTGATGGCTTTCCTTCCATTTCTCTAAATCCTCAGACGTTTTTGCCCTAGACAGAATTGTCTTTTGGAAGTAGATTATTTTTTGCAGATAAGATTAGAATCCCTCTTGACAAACAAGGAATGAACCTTCAAATGTGATTATGTATTTTAAAGTTGCATGTTGAGATTGTATAGCAATTAGCCCTCTAAATTTTGAAAATCCATTACCCCTCCCCCAAAGCAAATGGGATAGATATTAGATATTTTATTCTCTTGGGGAGAGAGGGCACACGAAAATCCAAGCTGAAAGCTCAAGTTTGAGTAATGACTGAACTCTCTGTTGGATACTTGTTTGCAAGTCTAGCTAAACCCCAAATTTAAGCCAAATTTGATATTTTGAACTGCAATCTTTCTTGGGTTGTCAATTCCAATTCCATTATACTTGTTTGAGATATGAAAGATTGTAAAGAATAATCTTTATTATATTTTCTCAATTGTTTAAGATTATTTTCCTTAATAGTTGATTGTTTGATTATCACGTAATTTTTCCTTTTAGAATTATTTGTAAACCAATAAATAGGGTCTTTTACTTTGTGATAGAAACACAAATTTATTATCTCCAATTTATATATTTTAATATGTTATCGAAGCGGGTTAAATTTTTTTTGGATTAAACTTGTAGGATTTCATTTTTAGGCGAGTGGCATCATGCTGCTCATCCGGTCAAGTTTTATTGTGTTTGATTAGATATCCTCATCTAGCCAAAATCTTTTTCTTTTTTATATATTCTGTTCATATTCTGTATAGTCAAGTCTTTTGTTTTTGTCTTTTTTCTTGATTTAATTTGAATTTGGACTCTAGATTAATTCAAATCCCATTGGATGTTGGCTATTCTTGTTATTTCTTCTTGGGGAGTTGATTTTCGAGAATTATCGCGCTGTTTTTTCATCAAATTTAGCTCTCGATTGGCTCTCATTCTATTTTATTTTTTTCTCTTTTATTTTCAACCACAATCTTTCATAAAATAATATTACATGTAAATTGAAAATTTTTCATTTTTTTTTCAATTATACATTCTTCAAAAAAACACTATTTCAAACATTAAAAAAAAAAAAAGGGCAAATGGGGGCTTATTTCCATTACACATGTTGTATTAGCCTCGTGCGCTAGGGTTCCTATTTTATCACTATTTTCTTTATCTAGTAAGTGTAGTACTAATATTACCCAAGAATTTTTGAAGTGCTACTATTAAACATTGTCTATTTTTGCCTATTTGGTTATTTTGATGCCTCTTGTTTTGACCTTGTTCGTTGTACTTGTGAGTTTTTCCTTCAAGTCTTGGTGATGGAGTGGTTAGATTGGTGGATAATGTACTTTTTCTTAACAACTTTTCATTCTTTGTTTAGCTTGATTGGCATACAAGCAATTTTGAATTATTATTCAATCCTTTAAAGAGAGATTAGATTGGATCAATTTAATTTTCAAATTCAATTTGATTGTCACTACACCTTATTGAGTTTGAAGGAGGGTGTTGGAGATATGAAAATATTGTAAAGAATAATTTGTATGATATTTTTTCAATTGCGTGAGATTATTTTCCTTAATAATTATTAGATTATGGACAATGTCATTTGTACAATATTTTTGACAATGTTGTATGTGTCAAAAAAGTATTAATTGGAAAGATAAATTGTTTTTTAAACTGTCCAATGATAACATGACTCGTGACATGTTGTCAACAATGTTGTAAAAAAGATTTTACATAAAGCATGATTGGGGTGTGATTGATTATTTTACATTAATTCATTTTTTTTTTCAAAATTATTTGTAACCCTGTAAATACTTAAATAGGATCTTTTAC
>NC_036238.1:28288545-28333265 GCF_002742605.1 Olea europaea var. sylvestris
TTATCTATATCTTTGCAGCTCTTAGTTACAGGAGGCTTCAGCAGATGCTAGAACAGAAGCCATGTGGAAATACATAGGGAAAAAACCACTAATATGCTGATCAGGAAAGCCAAAGGCTATGCTTGCAAATATATGTCAATCAGATCCAAATGCCCATAAAAAAACTCAAAAATACATAATTTATTCACAAGAAATCTTAATAACAATTTTCATAAGAAGAAAATGCAAAGAGACAACTCTTGTTCAATTCAGGAACGGATCACACTATCTCTTCTCAAACACCAGACTCTACTTGCCATGACCAAGACCCCAAAGCAACATCAGATACCTGTATTAGGTTTCACTGCAAAATACTACCAGTGCATACAATTAACTCGAGGTGGTATAGAATATAGATGGTAAAGTTCTCTCATTTCCGGAAGAAGAAGAAAAATGAAAGGTAAAAGAAAAAAGTACGTACCAAAACAATTAAAGACCCTGATCAATAAGATAATCACCAATCTTTTCAACAACCATGTTGCACTGGCCTGGAGTCATAGGTTCATCATAGATACCAATGATTAAGGCCATAGTGGTCTTTTTGACTGTAACTCCACCAGGTCCCTGCAGAGAACGAAAAATAATCATTACAGGTTGTGAAGACCCTCGTGTTAAATCTTATTTCACTACTTCAATACAAACACACACACACTTTCTGTAGTTGATAGGCTTGGGGGGATGCACGAATATGTATACAAATATAAATAGAAGAAAATGCCCTAGTTGATATACTAAGGACCTGGTACTTATTCTCAATCCTCAGCAACCAGTCTCAAAATCCAATTTGGACAAAACTCATCCGGTCAATTATCCACAGTTATAAACTCGAGCAAAAACAATTAACATATTCACAAGCTATAAGTTGAAGCAAAAGCAGAGACAAAAACAATACCTTTTTCCCTCGGATGACAACCCCTGGCTCACCTTGAATTACCATGTATTTAGTACCACCAAGATACAAGCCAGTAGGAGCAAGTGAACCAGGATTTTCAAAGTCATTCATGATAGCAGTGATTTCCTCAGGCTTGAGCTACGCCAGCATTAATCAAAAAGAGAATAATTTTATTTCACAGATTAACATAGAGAAAAGATATCCCAGCAAAGAAATTTAGTGCATTGCGAAACAGGCTTGTGTTGTATTATTGATGCCATTCTACTTCTATAAAAAAAAAAAAATAATAATAATAAAATAATTGCCATTCTTATCGGTTTCCATCCTTCTTGTGTTAATATATTCTGGTACGTGATGTCCACGATATCATATTATTTGCTTCTGTATCACACTACCTTAAATGGTTTATAAATAAATAAAAATACAAATCAATAAAGTGCTACCATAGTCAAACTAATATCTTTAAAGTACAAAAAAATAAACTAATAAAAAGCTGGATCAACCAAGTAAAAGCTCGTTCTATAAAATAACTGAATTAATCACTAATCAGTATCCGAAATCAGATAAATCCAGTTAAAATTAGGAATAAATTCAGTTAGTCAGGGTCAAAATCAGGAAAAGAGAAGAAGGAGGTGACAGCAAATGATTGGGTGCTTTTTGTTTTAATTTTTTAAACTGTCCAAGCACAAAATTGACACGTGACTGTGATTTTAGCCTTTTTTAACCTGAATGTGTAGCGTAGTTGTAAAAAATTAGTCGTTAATAATAAAAACCAACACATTTATCGAAAAATTAAACAGAAAGCTAGATCAAAATTATAAATGCTCAATCTAAAAACAAAATCAAGGTACAAGGTAAATGTAATAAAATACAAACAAATAACTGACGTAATTGATATCCAAAATCAGATCAGATCACGTCATCAGCATTCTTACAATCAAGAATATAATAAGTGCCCAGAAGATCTGAAAATTGAATTGAAAATAAAAATAAAAATCATACCATAAATAAAAACAGCAAAAAAGAAATGAAAGACCTGAGGGAAGGTGGTGCTCTGAGCCCAGACGGTGCCGTCATGGCCGAGGATAGCGGCGGCGGCGAGGTGATTACCCTCGATCTCCGCCATCAAGTGATCATCTATGTACGATTGCCACGACATCTTTGATTTGATTCTTTAGATTCGAATTTTTGCCTCTTGTACGTAGTTGGAGGTGAGATTTGAGAGTTGGATTAATTTTCTGAAAAGAAAAAGAGGTCCATCAGCTGTTATGCCGGTGCATCTCGATGTGGTCAAATGTCATTTCTGCCCCTTTGATCATTTCTACCCTATCACATTATTACTTTAAGCAAATTATTCAAATTGAAAAATGTTATTTCATTGAAAGATTTGATGAAATAGTAGTATTTAAATTGTTGTAAATGAAGAATCTCAATAACAAATTATTGAGTAATGCTATTTGTCTATACTCATGAACATTGCATAATTCATTAAAAAAAAAAAATTCAATTTTTTTTTGGGCCTTTTTAACTTCATAAACTGACGAAGTTAAGAGGCCTCAACTGATATATTTTTTTTTTAGTGAATAATGTCAAGAGGATTATTGTAAAATAAGTATTATTTGTGCCACGTTTTAATTGCATTACAAGATTTTTAATATTTACTTATTGCCATACTTACATTTTCGTATTTTTTTTTCACCGCATGGTTATCATTTAACATTTTATTAATCAATACATCTTGTCAAATTGATGATGATTTTCGTTCAAAAAATCTATTAAAATGGCATAAAAATGACTTATTTATATATTATGTTTTTAAATGAGCAAAACAAAAATTAATAAAATAAAAAGGTGAGACTAAATTTTTTTCTTATTTTAAAGCACGATAATAGAATTTTTGAACGAAAATTATCACAAAAAACATCATGCGCTAATTAATGAAAAGTTAAGAATAAGTATATGATGAGAAAAAGTGGAGATAAAAGCGTAAATAAGAAGTAAAGATATGAACTTTTAGTACAACTAAAATGTGATGCATTGTAAAAAATAAAAATAAAATAAAATAAAATTATAGGAAGATTATTAATCGAATCTTAATTTTACTGTATATATCAGTCTTGGACTCTTAATTATCAATAATACCCTTAAATTTTGTTTGTCTCAAATTCTTGTCTTGTTCTTTCAATTCTATAACAATTTTGAATTTAAAAGCTCGAGGAGAACTACTACCGGAATACAATTGGAAATGAGGTCATTTCCGAAATTTTATAGGGAAATTTTACCGTTGGAGTTGAGGCCTTTTCTGAAAATTTTACAGATTAGTATCGTTTCTGGTAGTGTATAGACCTGGGCTGATCTTGGGTTATTACCGCGAGCCCAACACAGTGTCCAGTAGTAGAAGTCTAGCATAGACTAAAAAGGCTTCAAGTGGTCTCACTAGTCACTACTGTAGAACTTTCTTTATTAACACTAAGGCCCCTGGACTACCTGAAAGTATAATTACATTTTCAGTACCTGTACAAGACGGCCGCGAGTTTTTGAGAGCTCGTTTGGAAGGACTTTTACTTTTATTTTTACATTTTTGTAAAATGAAAGCTCTTCTACGTGTAAGCTGTTATTGCCATTATATACAGACTAGAGGTTGAATCCATTGTTGGGGGTGGGGCATCGGGCTAGATCGGGACGATTTTTGCACAGACCCAACCCAACTTTGTCGATTTTGGGCAATTTTTGGGCCAACTCGATTGGTTCGGTAATAGAAACCGACCAACCTGAGCTGACTCTGCTCGGGTTGAGTCAACATTTTGTTTCTTTTTTCAATTCTAAAATTATTTCGAATTTCCAAATGAATCCTTTTTGCCAAAAATAAAATCAGAACAAGCGTAATAGTTTTTCTTCTGGTTGATAATAGTTTGTCAGTGTCGTAAATCATGGTGGTGTAAAAAATTTAATCGAAACAAGGTAATATAATTAAATTAAAAATATGAACAACCAAATAACCAAAATAACCATCAAGCATGAATATATTACAGTTATCCAATGGGCTTTGGGGATCCATCATCCCATGTATAGCGTGATTAAGGCTTGGTTGACAATGGCCATATTTCAATAACTATGTAAAACTGATTTCACAGCTTCATCAATCCTTTTTTAATATGATTTAGGCTTGCATGACATTGAAATTAAACAATAAGTTTGAACACAGTCGAATTAAACTTTGAAAACCCGATCTCCATAGACCCCTTCTTAAGACGTTGAGTCTAATGTGAAACGTCAAATATCATCTACGCCTAGGTGTACTAGGTCGACATGCCCATACATCATTTAGATTAAGTTTCCATAGGGTAATATCCATCGAACTGCACTGGTCGATATCTAAAATATGATGAACTGCCGAGTTCATTGATGAGTTTGCAAGAATCCAAAAGCATCGACTATTGCCTCTTGGGTGCTAAATTGCTCGAGTCGCCTACTAAAATTTTAGCATCCTTATCCCGTCCCACACTCTTTGAGGAGTTTGGAAGAATCCAAGACAAGTGATTTAAGCCATGTTGTATTCTTCATTCCACTAAACAATTCCCCTTGCAATGTCTTTAAGGGACCAAATCTGCACAACTGGGAAAGCCCAAAACTCTTCTAGTACTGCTACTTTTAATAGCATACAAAATCTTTCCATAAAGTGAAAGAATTGAGTGTCAACTTTTTAGGTTGAACAGGACATTGCAGGTATTATCTTTTTTTTTTTTTTAGCCCAACACAGTGTCCAGTAGTAGAAGTCTAGCATAGACTAAAAAGGCTTCAAGTGGTCTCACTAGTCATTAGTGTAGAACTTTCTTTATTAACACTAAGGCCCCTGGACTACCTGAAAGTATAATTACATTTTCAGTACCTGTACAAGACGGCCGTGAGTTTTTGAGAGCTCATCAGTTTGAGCCTGATTATCCCTAAACCCAATGTGAGTTCTTCTATTTGGATTTGCTCCCCCGCCGTGATTTTAGCCCTTATAAAAAGAAAACGGATTCTTGAACCCCTTTCACGCTCATGTCACGTCGAGGTTATATAAGGCCGATTACTCTGACTTTCTCCTCCGCTTATAGCATCTCGCGGCCATTGGGAGGATCTTTTTCGGACGTTTTCTAGGAGCAGAAGGAACGCATTCTAGACACAGATCATTGGTATTGGATGTATGGAAGGACTTTTGATTTTATTTTTACATTTTTGTAAAACGAAAGCTCTTCTACACGTAGGGGCATCGGGCCAGATCAAGACGATTTTTCCCCAGATCCAACCCAACTTTGTCGATTTTGGACAATTTTTGGGCCAACTCGATTGGTTCAATAATAGAAACCGACCAACCTGAACTGACTCTGCTCGGGTCGAGTCAACATTTTGTTTCTTTTTTCAGTTTTAAAATTATTTCGAATTTCCAAATGAATCCTTAATTGCCAAAAATAAAATCAGAACAAGCTTAATAGTTTTTCTTCCGGTTGATAATAGTTTGTCATTGTCGTAAATCATGGTGCTGTAAAAATTTTAATCGAAACAAGGTAATATAATTAAATTAAAAATATAAACAACCAAATAACCAAAATAACCATCAAGCATGAATATATTACAGTTATCCAATGGGCTTTGGGGATCCATCATCCCATGTATAGCGTGATTAAGGCTTGGTTGACAATGGCCATATTTCAATAACTATGTAAAACTGATTTCACAGTTTCATCAATCCTTTTTTAATATGATTTAGGCTTGCATGACATTGAAATTAAACATTAAGTTAGTACACAGTCGAATTAAACTTTGAAACCCGATCTCAATAAACTCTTTCTTAAGACGTTGAGTCTAATTTGAAACGTCAAATATCATCTACGCCTAAGTGTACTAGGTGTACATGCCCATACATCATTTAGATTAAGTTTCGATAGGGTAATATATCCATCGAACTGCACTGGTCAATATCTAAAATATGATGAACTGCCGAATTCGTTGATGAGTTTGCAAGAATCCAAAAGCATCGACTATTGCCTCTGGGGTGCTAAATTGCTCGAGTCGCCTATTAAAATTTTAGCATCCTTATCCCGTCCCACACTCTTTGAGGAGTTTGGAAGAATCCAAGAAAAGTGATTTAAGCCATGTTGTATTCTTCATTCCACTAAACAATTCCCCTTGCAATGTCTTTAAGGGACCAAATCTGCACAACTGGGAAAGCCCAAACTCTTCTAGTACTACTCCTTTTAATAGCATACAAAATCTTTCCATAAAGTGAAAGAATTGAGTATCAACTTTTTAGGTTGAACAGGACATTGCAGGTATTATCTTTTTTTTTTTTTCATTTTAAAATATTTATCGAGCATCTGTGTGATTTTGTGCTAGATACCACAACAGTCAACAAAATATTGAAATAATTGACCTTATATATGGATCATCATTATCGTTTGGTTTTCAGTTTCTACTAGGCCTTCCGCAAGTAGAGAGTGTATAATGATATAAATAATATATTAAAATATCTATCGATCCACATAATTTCGTAAGATTTTATTTCTGGTGACATCACTTCAGAGTCTATTTCGACTAGAAATTGAATGGTCGACCAAACTTCAATACCTAAGTTAATGTCTAAATTTAGTTCCCTTCCATCCAGCCTCCTGTCCTGCCCCATCCTAAGATACCATTTGTGACACAACTCGTCCCGAATCACCCTAATGGACTCAAAACGTGGCGTGCGTCGATGATAGATGCTGACTAGATGTCAAATCTACCACCAAGGCTGACTATGAGTTATTTAAAAAAAAATGCAACAAAATCAAATGCTTATGTAAAACATAATGCGATGGGCCCAAATTATTTACTTTGTACTTCATCAAAATGAGTTATAATATTCAACATGTCGTGTGACTCTCATTCCAAAATCATTAGGCTCTTCCAGCTAAAAAGAATCAATTTCCACCTGTAGGAAAATTACGGGAAAATATATGAGTTGATAGCTCAGTGAATGGAGAAGTTCGAAAATAATTATACTTTTTCATTTTTACATTTTTATCAAAAATCGAGTTCATTTCATTGATAACTCGCAAGATAACACCATATAATTATAGCCAAAATGTTAGGCATTCACATTACGTGGTAAAATATCATCTCAAGTCATGATATAAACTGGTAATCATGCTATAATCTCATCACATCAAATGTACTGAAAAATCTACCAAAAACGTACCATCTGACTAAAATCTGTAATCTGCCCTCAAGCTAAGAACTTTCGCCACGGGCCTTTAGCTCCTCCGTAGGGCTGGGCAAAACTCCCGAACCGAACCCGACGGTTCTTCTCAAGTTAAATACCCGAATGGGTATTTGAATCGAGAACCGACGGGTATGGTTCGGTTGTCGGTTCTAGGCCAAGACCCGAAGAACCGAATCTCCCTAATTTTTTTAATTTATTTATTTTAAATAAGCAAAATTATTTTATTTTTTCTAAATAAATTTGTTAACTAGTTAATTTAGTTCAAACAAAAAAAATATGATTTTCCTATTTCTAATTTTCAGTTCAAAGTCAACTTAATCAAATTCACATCAATTTTATCCTAGTTTGTTACTCTACTGTAGTGTCGTTTTTATTGGAGAAAATCAAATTAAAGCTCTACAACGTCTCTCTTAATTATTTTGAACTCGCTATCTTTCTCTTCCTATGATTTATGAAGAACTCAACAAAGAGAGACGTAAATAACACATAAGATTAGATTACGTTATTTTGTAAGAGCTAAGATTGAACATATCATTAATTAAATTAATGTAACTTTGTATATATTAAAAAATTTAATTATAATATGGAATTTCAGAACCGAATGAAACCGAACCGAATGGAACCGAACCCGAACGGTTCCATAATTAAATTTGGACCCGACGGTTCCACTTATTAAATACCCGAAAATTTCAGGTTGATTCGGTTCTCGTTAGAATCGAAGCGAACCGGACTATGTTCAGCCCTACCCCTGCGTGAACGAAAGCGGGTCTCAAGACCACTGATAATCAATTCTAGAATACGGTCAAAGCCCCTCAGTGAACTATATATACACTGTCACGATCCCTTCATCCCCAGCCAATTCCTTAGTATAGTATAGAACACGACCAAGGCCACTCTGTGAACTAGAAGAAGTGCATAATCACGAATACTTTTCTGATCGATCTCAATATCACGTCTCACATACCAAACAAATCTCAATATCACATGTTTCGTATACCAAGTCACAAAATGTATAATAAATAATCCTTGAAATTTCACATGTATTATAATAAAAGAGATTTCCATAATAATCATATAACTAGAACACATAATTGCATATAATTGCACATACTTTAACAATATACTTAATTTATAAATACTTTAAAAATATTTATATTTTTCCACTCACAGTACTATGTTTGCAAAATCAATCCGGTTGGTAAGTTGTTCTAATGTCAGTATCATCGCCTTTCAAAATTGAGGAATTCAAGTCTAATAGTATAACCCACTTAATTCCTAACACGTTGGCGAATCTTCATTTTTTTCCTCTTTTTCCTTTTTTTTTCCTCTCTCTTTTCTCTTTTTTTCTTTTTCTCTGGTTTGTTTCCTTCGTGTGTGTAGTGTGTGTGTTTGTTTTTAATTTGATTTTGGGTGGAATTCCACCGCCTCACTTTATTCTTTTTCTCTCTTTTTTTTTTTAATTACAAAACTCACCCTCTTAAAAAATTTCGTCCTCGAAATTCGATTAGCTAAGAATTGCACATATAAATATGTAGAGCACATTTGATCATCACCTGCCATAATACTTCTTCTATGGCATGATTTCTCTAACGAACTTTTAGTCCCAAAATTTAATCTTTCTTATCATACTTTTAATAACTTCCTACGAGCCAATATATGATATTCTTATCTTTTTTTTTTTTCCAAAACCTTAGGAAAACTCAATTATTTTTCAAATTTGAAGTTCAAAATACTACTTTTCATGTTCTCTAAATCTTCACCTTACGTCCTAATTTAAACTATTCTTTAATCACATTCTTTTTCAATAACAATGGTTATATATTAAGATCGAAAAACATTCTTACGCCCATTTCGCCATACGTTCTTAGAATATTTCAATATTATATATAACATCAATTATAGTCACTTGTGTGTAGCTTGTATATGTCAATTCAGTGCAAAATAAATAATTATCCAAGTACCATTTTATTAACAAACTATAATTGATAGCCTCTCTTTTGAACTTATCTTCGTAGTGTTTGACATTCTATCAAAAGAAGATGCACAATGTAATTTAATTATATAACTTCTTACAACTAATCAAAGATAAATACTCTAATTCCACCATACAATTAACAATATTGTCTAAATATAATTTTATAAATCTATCCTATGAATTGACTATATCATTTAAAAAGAATCTTGTAACATTTATCAATCTATCTACAATGATTTAAATACTATTTTGTCTTCATTTCGTATATTTGGAATCCCCAAACAAAAATATTTGAGGGTAACTACCTCCATTCCAAATTGACAATATATCCAAAAATTCAATTATTCATGATTTTCTAAAATTCTAGTTATCCCCGATAAAACAATTGAGATTGCTCAATATAATGTTCTTTTCCTTTAATTCTATATCACCCAATAATAATATATACACAGTTTTCATATCCACCATTTCTAATAAAATATACCTTAAACTCTGATAATTGGTAAGTATTGATATTTCTCGCAATGTGATGACATAAGCCCAATGTAACCAACTCCAATTTATGTTTTACTTATGCCTCTTCAACAATTGATCATATAATTCATAATTCATCATTTTACTTCAAAACATGTCCTAAACCTTAACATAATCCATTATTATAAATCAAATCCTCATCAACTTTTAATACAAGAGTAAATGTTTCCTCAAAATTTAATCTGATAGCAACATTTTTTTTTTTACATCCTTAAATCCACACAATATTGGTGCTCTTTCTTTCTATGAAGAAACAATTATAACAATTAATCCATGATAATTTTTTACTCTTATTCCATAAAAAGCCATCAGCCTATCACCAATGCATAAGCTTTCTTTTATATTGCACAAAGACCTTCAATTAAGATTATAACCTAAAGATACCATTCCACAATTGGATAAAATTTAGATGATGATCGTCTTAAATTTCAAACTATCCAACATATCATCCATGTGTTCCATAATGTATAGATCTTCGAAAGAGTGGAATACTTTATTCATGATATTCAAAAATACAATCGAAAACAGCCCAAAAATTACATCACTAAAATTTTAATAAATTCATTTTAACTTCAAAATTTAACTCAAAACTTTCAAATTCAATGGAATATAACACAAAACTCCAACAAATGGCCTTAAAAAATTAATTAACTTAATAACCCAAATCTTTCATCACATTATTTTGTTATGGGACAGTCATTACATTCATTTAGATGCTATTGACCATTTCATATTGTAATCATATAACGTCATCACATACTCATGGCCATGCCATATGTCTTCCAACTTTTAGTTATATCAATTTTCCTTAAGATCACATAATAATAACCTTCATATTTATCATGTGAACATTTTCACACATCGCTTAACCACCAAGATTTCATATGTTAATTTTCCAATTTCAATAAATTCCAACTCTATCATTTTTTACTCCTTTTTGTTCTTCACATAATCATACCTGAATATATATATCCATTTTAATTCTAGTTCTTGAAAAATAAATTATTCCAAAATAAGTAATCATGATGAAGTATATCACTTTTTTTTTTCACATCCCTTATAATCAACAGCTCATAAATAATCACAATGATTGAAATTGCCCAAGATAATTAAATTTCCTCCTTGATTGTTACCATACCATTCCCTTTTATTTATCGTGCCAACTATATCAAATAATTCAACATATAAATTGATAATTAAGTGGTTATACCATCTATCACTTTGAATGCATACATAAACAACCTGTAAAATCATTAAAATCTGTTCAACTCTTAATAGGTTAAATACACCACAATTTCAATCCAACAACTAATAACACTTTCCACCCATCGGATCATTGCAACTATTATATTTACATACTAGTCTTTTCTGGATCTGTTAAAAATATCTTCTTATCATTTTTGGTTCCATACATTCGAGCTTGAGAGCCTGTGATTTCCGCCACCACGACATGTGACCATAAGCACTGAATATACAAGATATGCCAATGCATGAACTAACAAGACTTTCAAAACTTTATAAACTATGCTCTGATACCACTTTGACACGACCCGTCCCGAATCACCCTAGTGGACCCGAAACGTGATGTGCGCCAATGATATTGATATACTAAGGACCTGGTACTTATTCTCAATCCTCAGCAACCAGTCTCAAAATCCAATTTGGACAAAACTCATCCGGTCAATTATCCACAGTTATAAACTCGAGCAAAAACAATTAACATATTCACAAGCTATAAGTTGAAGCAAAAGCAGAGACAAAAACAATACCTTTTTCCCTCGGATGACAACCCCTGGCTCACCTTGAATTACCATGTATTTAGTACCACCAAGATACAAGCCAGTAGGAGCAAGTGAACCAGGATTTTCAAAGTCATTCATGATAGCAGTGATTTCCTCAGGCTTGAGCTACGCCAGCATTAATCAAAAAGAGAATAATTTTATTTCACAGATTAACATAGAGAAAAGATATCCCAGCAAAGAAATTTAGTGCATTGCGAAACAGGCTTGTGTTGTATTATTGATGCCATTCTACTTCTATAAAAAAAAAATAATAATAATAATAAAATAATTGCTATTCTTATCGGTTTCCATCCTTCTTGTGTTAATATATTCTGGTACGTGATGTCCACGATATCATAATATTTGCTTCTGTATCACACTACCTTAAATGGTTTATAAATAAATAAAAATACAAATCAATAAAGTGCTACCATAGTCAAACTAATATCTTTAAAGTACAAAAAAATAAACTAATAAAAAGCTGGATCAACCAAGTAAAAGGTCGTTCTATAAAAACTGAATTAGTCACTAATCAGTATCCGAAATCAGATAAATCCAGTTAAAATTAGGAATAAATTCAGTTAGTCAGGGTCAAAATCAGGAAAAGAGATACATAAACAACCTGTAAAATCATTAAAATCTGTTCAACTCTTAATAGGTTAAATACACCACAATTTCAATCCAACAACTAATAACACTTTCCACCCATCGGATCATTGCAACTATTATATTTACATACTAGTCTTTTCTGGATCTGTTAAAAATATCTTCTTATCATTTTTGGTTTCATACATTCGAGCTTGAGAGCCTGTGATTTCCGCCACCACGACATGTGACCATAAGCACTGAATATACAAGATATGCCAATGCATGAACTAACAAGACTTTCAAAACTTTATAAACTATGCTCTGATACCACTTTGACACGACCCGTCCCGAATCACCCTAGTGGACCCGAAACGTGATGTGCGCCAATGATAAATGCTAACTAGATGTCAAATCTACCACCAAGGCTGACTATGAGTTATTTCAAAAAAATGCAACAACATCAAATACTTATGTAAAATATAATGTGATGGATCCAAATTATTTACTTTGTATTTCATCAAAATGAGTTATAATATTCAACATGTTATGTGGCTCTCATTCTGATAGGCTCTTCTAGCTAAAAAAAATCAATTTCCACCTGTAAGAACATTACGGAAAAATATATGAGTTAATAGCTCAATGAGTGGAGAAATTCGAAAATAATTATATTTTTTCATTTTTACATTTTTATCGAAAATCGAGTTCATTTCATTAATAACTTCCAAGATAACATCATATAATTATAGTCAAAACGTTAGACATTCACATAATGTGGTAAAATATCATTTCAAGTCATGATATAAACATAATCTAATAATCATGTTATAATCTCATCACATCAAATGTACTGAAAAATTCACAAAAAATGTACCATCTGACTAAAATCTGTAACCCTCCCTTAGGCTAAAAACTTTCACCATGGGCCTTTGGCCCCTCCGTGAACGAAAGCGGATCTCAAGACCTCTGATAATTAATTCTAGAATACGGTCAAGGCCCCTCAGTGAACTATATATACATAGTCACGACCCCTTCATCTCCAGTCGACCCCTCAGTATAGTATTGAACACGACCAAGACCCCTCTGTGAACTAGAAGAAGTACATAATCACGAGTACTTTTCTGATCGATCTCAATATCACGTCTCACATACCAAACAAATCTCAATATCACATGTTTCATATACCAAGTCACAAATGTACAATAAATAATCCTTGAAATTCCACATGTATTATAATAAAAGAGATTTCCATAATAATCATGTAATTCGAACACATAATTGCATATAATTGCACATGCTTTAACAATATACTTAATTTATAAATACTTTAAAAATATTTGTATTTTTCCACTCACATGTAGTTGTAAAAAATTAGTCGTTAATAAGAAAAACCAACACATTTATCGAAAAATTAAACAGAAAGCTAGATCAAAATTATAAATGCTCAATCTAAAAACAAAATCAAGGTACAAGGTAAATTTAATAAAATACAAACAAATAACTGACGTAATTGATATATAAAATCAGATCAGATCACGTCATCAGCATTCTTACAATCAAGAATATATTAAGGCCCCGTTTGATTTCCTCAAAAAGTATTTTTCTCTTTTTCTGTTCAACCGCACATTATTGTTCGTTAAAATAATATTAGAGGTAAATCAAAAAATTTTCATCCACACATCCTTCATCAATCCACTATTCTAAAATTCTTTTTTCCTTGAAAATGAGTGTCAAACACCTCTAAGTGCCCAGAAGATCTGAAAATTGAATTGAAAGAAAAAATAAAAAAGTCATACGATAATTAAAAAGAGCAAAAAAGAAATGAAAGACCTGAGGGAAGGTGGTGCTCTGAGCCCAGACGGTGCCGTCATGGCCGAGGATAGCGGCGGCGGCAAGAGTTTGCATGACTACTCTTAAAGATTCATTTTTTAACATAAAACTTCAAGTCTTAATACATGTGCTTGACATTAATTGTTACTATGGCGAAGAAAAGCTGACTTTGGGACCCTTTCGACCATTCTCGAGTTAACTCTTCTTTAAATCATATCGACCGTTCATGCTAAGTCGTTACTTATTTCATAGAGACAGAAGATTCTGGTCATTTTAAAACTATAGCCTATGTATTATTGTCCTCTCCCAGTCCTTTTTGCTTCTAATATTTGATTTCTATCTTCTTATTCCTGATTCAGTCTCTATTCCTTAGAAATTACGATGAAGGCCTCAACTCCATGTAGAATATTAGCTTTATTACATGCATGCTTAGAAAGAAGGCCGAATGTGACTGACGAATTTACATGGTGAATTGAGATATTCTTGGTTATTACTATATGGAGCGTAATTAGCATAAAAATGTTAAACAAGAATTTTCCTTTTATGTCGCAATTCTTTAGCTATATGTGCATATGAATAAGACTTGACTCGACCTGAAGAGTTTGACACTTGCACAAGAAAAAATACACGAGTGAAGTTATGCACGGTTTAATTGTTTCTTGTTTTCTCTTGCATTTTGATATTCAATAATATATTGTTTGAGTTGTTTCACATAAAACTATATTGTAAATTCATAATACTAAGCATTTATTAACCCAACCACTACTATCTAACCAATTACCATTGAACTGATCAACAATCAAATGAGTCTGAATCCAAACAGTGAATGAATGAGTCACGGGTTTGTAAAGAGCAAAGGACTTCAAAAAATACTATCTGAAATTAAATAGGAGCCTTAGCTAGTTTGAGCTGGAAGAGAGTCAAAGAACTCAAAAGAAAAGGAAGAAGCATAATAGACATCAACCGGTAGCAGTGCAGAAATAGGAGAGCCACCAGTTTATACGTCGACGGTTAACTTTAGGGTAATTTTAGAAGTCACAAAAATTCAAGTTTGCTCTATTCTTTTTTGTTAGAAAAACCCCACTTTAAATCTTGTAGTAGCCGAGATTTTCTTTTCATGTTTGGGTACACTGTCTTTATCTTCTGGTACTGAAAATGGCATCCTATGTGCTTCTCTCAGAGTCTCATGCGGTAAATTTTCATTTTGTGGCACATATAACCCATGTTTTGTTTGTGTTATATACTAGTTTGAGTCGGGGTCCGGAAACTAGTATATAAAGAAAAATAAGGCAAATTATTTTTTGGCACGTATTTAATATTTAACAAATAATAGTTTATGTAATTTTTTAACAGTTATTGTGAATTACACTTTGTTGTGATTATTATACAATGATTGCAATTCAAAGTGTGTTACTATGTGTTAAATCCTTCAGCAATGTATGTAAATTTTAGAAATTGTAATTTACACTTAATGTTTTATCCAACTAGTTTTCATTTTGGCTCGGTGAAACTAGATAGAATAAAACTGTAATCATTGATACATTTTTAATTATTATTTATATTTATTTGCACATTAGATGTCAAATGTTACATGCAAATTCTTCAATTAAATTTCTAGCCTGTATTAATAATTTAATACACATTGCTTTCCATCGTTATGGTAAAAAGTCTTTATTGATGTCACTTTGTTAAGTAACCTAAGGTTGCTAGATCATACATATGATTTAACATAAAACATTTGATATTTTTGAACAATGGGTCACATTTAACTAAAGTTTCATTTTTTGTTGAGTAACTCAAGGAAATAAAATTTTGGGAGCACAATCAACTAAACATATAATATGTTTGTAACAAAAATAAAAAGTCTCTACTTGATGATATATAAATTACATGGAGATTTATTAGGGCTAATTAAGTAACTCAACATTCTAATAAAATTAAGAGATCGTATCGCAGTGCTAATTCATTCCTTGTTTCATCTCACTTCTTAAAAATTCAAATTCCTTTTCAATCACAAATTTCATGATATCCACAACTTTTATCAAGTTAAATAGTGAGAGTAAAACAATTTAATTAAAGAACACATATAATAATACATTTGACTATTGTTGTCTATCATTATGTTTTTGTTGTGAGCTATAATTGATTAATCAAAATAACTTGCATATGCTAACAAGGTTACTGGACTAAACTCCTTGGATTAGCATCATTATTTGAGAATTGTTCTCAAACACGAGATAGTTCTAGACAAGGAAAATTTGGACGCGCCAATAGAATGATACTGAAAGAAGAGCCGTGAGGCTTTCATAATCATGCTGAAATGTAAGAAGCTTGGTGAATCTTCTACTTATGACTATTATTTGATATATATTAACTTGTCTACTTCTTTAGCCACATAGGTATTAGGTACAAAATATGAATTTCAAATCTATAAAGAGAATTGATCTATTCATACACTTCTTGTCTACATAACAGATTACACTCCACTCACATTGCGACCTCTTCATGTGAGCTGGGTGTAATCCATTATGTATACAAGAAGTGTACATGTAGCATCACTCTTATATAGATATGCATGCTAGAAGTATAGCAATACAAAATTAAGTAATAGACTTGCACGTAGAAAATGAAGCAATATTTGCCCCATCAATGGTAGGAACCTATTAGTCACCTTTGTCTCGTTATTTAGTTTTAGGATGGAAGGTCTTTAATTGTGTCCAGTTCTTTTGAAGAACAATAATTCTACTACTTGTTTGATTAGGAAAGACTCGTCGATTGAGATTAAGAATAATTATTAGCCATTATTTAAGAAATAAACTATAGAAATGAAATATTTATAATAGAATCGACATTCTAAATTAATTCCATTTCGGGCATAAAATACAAGGCTCGTAAAACAAATCTCACTTATATATGACTTTCTAGATTTGGTTATGTGAATGTACAAGAAACACATTACACATACTAAAGTTATATAGCAATCTATATTTAGACTCATATGATTATGAATTGTACAAGGTATGGATATCTTGCCTGCCAGGGTAAGATGATCAAGTCACATTTTACTACAAAAGAAAAAATGGATCATCAATCCACTAAGCCTCATACATTTGGATGTGAATAGACTTATGTTATTAGAGTCAAATATGGTCTTTCTTATTTCATAGATGGTTTATAAGTGTGATTTACACGCTTATATAGACTTGTAAATCTACTTAATATTTTGTTATTTTGAGGAGTTTCTACTTATATTAGTTCATATATTATTAATTTTTACGTAAAGATCCCAACTTCAAATCCTAGATCTTCTATGCTTATTGTAATATTTTGTAATGCTATGGTTTTGTTTTGAATTCTTATTTATCCGCATCCATCATAAAGACATAGTTGGTCGTAGGTAAAAATTGGATTAATTTATCTCGAGAAAAAAGTTAACACATAAGGAATATCGATTGTCAACATAAAACAAGAATTGATTGATATCAAGTAATTGGGGATTGAAGTAGGTTAGGAGCGGTGAATTTGAGATTCTAGCACCTTCCTTCCTTCATTGATTGTTTATTTTATTAGATAGTTGATATAGTTAAATTATTTATTTATTATTTATTTTCTTTATGGCATTAGAGCTAGTTTAATTAAAGTAAAATAGGCAGATAATTAGTTCTCGTGGATTCAATATTTTACTCATAATTTTACTACATTTTAACTATCCATCCAGTTGCGAGATAAAATCAACAACAATGATCATAATAATTATAGTTCTGCTACACAGTAAATCGTGTCATCCAAACTGTTGATGAAATTCCATATGTGATATAAAAGAGAATGGTTCAATTTTTCTCGCATTAAGATTTGAGACCATGATGCTTATGAGAATCTACAGATTTATTGTAATTCTATGCCATTTGTTTCAGTCTAGCATTCCACAACATAACAATTCGAAGGAGTGACTTCATTTTTGAAACTCATTAAAGAGTTTCTTCCACTGGGGAAAGTAGTCCTCACTCTGAGCTGGCGACCAGTTGCTCCCAAGAAGCAGACCTAGACTTTGGCAACAATCCCCCCTTCACAAAAATGAAAACATTCATGAAAAGCCACAAGTATGAAACATTCATAAACTATCAGTTATACTCCAATTCTTTCAAGCAAAGGAGGAGTAATATATAGATATTTATGTGTGTCTATATATAAATTAATTTCATCTGGTAAAGATTAATGAAACAAACTATACAAATTACTATAAGAAGAAAATAATTTATAATAACCGTTAACATGAAACAATAATCATAATTTTGAAAATCCCGTTGCTTTTGGGGTCTTATTTTCTTTGAGAAAAAGCAGCTTTTCTTGGTTTCTTTCTTTCCCCTTTGTTGCCTATCCTTTTGTCTTCTTTTCTTTCTTGTTTTTCTGACTGGGATAGTTGCACAGTTAGCTCAGTTGAGCTTGCAACTTTAGCCAGGCATTGACAGGAAAATTAGATGGAAAAAGGTAAAACTAGGTGTATATATGGTCCATTAGCACTTGTAGAAATCTTCGAGTACTGATGATTTTGACTGTGGGGAATTTTTTGCATCCTATCTTCTATGTTTTGCGTCTACCGATGATGATCTGGGTTGTCAGGGTCATGCCAGAATGTGGAGTACTTCAACCATTCTGCTTCTTGTGGATTTGTAATGGATGACTCCTGCAATAACAATATTAACATGTGCACCAAGGGTTAGAGTTGTCCAATAGAAATTTTAAATATATAAAATTTTCAATTTCCAAAAAGTTTAAGCATTCAAATTAGACGATTCAATATGATATCATATAAGATAAAAGTTGATTACTAGTTTCATCGTCATGCTCATTTTGATATACTATTTGAGTGAAGATCTCGATGGAAAAATTATGTGGTATGCACTCAAGACGTATTGAAGAAGACATTAAATAAAATGACCAAGGTAATTTGACTATCTTTCTTTCATGTTTATATTTCTAATTCAACTTATTTTCATTGATGAGTTTCTTTTTGCATTTAAATTGTAATTAATAGCCAAATGGCATTATTGGATATAACTTTTCTTGGTCTTTATCATATTTTTTTGTATTAGTAATTAGATTAATGCACTTATTATTAATATTTCTACTTAATAGCTTGATTTCTTAACTTTAGTTTTTCAAAAGTAGAAGAAAGGAGGAATGTGGTTGCAGCTTTCGCAATTGATGGCACAAAAAGAAAAAAATAAAAGGAAAGAAGAGAATATGGAGAGGAAAAACGAGCAAGCATCTTGTTCCTTTGCGTCATGTGGCATATTTGGTCTGATAGATTAAATAGTAATTTAAATATTTGTATTGTCTTGCACAATCAATCTTGTGCTCCATTCCAAGCATACCATTTCGTTCTTAAAAGTTGGCCTAAATGCAGTAGGCGCCCCTATATATATACAGAAACATCTGCAAAACTTACTATATTGATCGAGCAAGCAAGGAAACTTATTTCATTAACTTTTTCACAGTTAAGATATACATTTAAACTTAATTGGAAAGAAAAAGGATATAAAGGAAAAGGCTTCTAATTGCTCTTTTTAATTGTTTATTCCAATCTGTCTCTTTAATTAAATATAAACTAGACTAATGATAATGTAAATCTTTCTTTTATGTTTATTATGAAGATTTTGGAAAAAGATTCTTGATTTCATGCATTATCCTTATCAATCAGTCATTACCTTTACTTTTCTACGACTCAGACGAAAATTTTACACGAAAGAGTATTTTGTTTCTGGATTACAAAGTTCATACTTACTTCCTTGATATGATCAGATGAAGTGCAGCCCATAACGACTTCCTCCAATCCTGATGCAGATCTTCTTTCGAGTTTATGATGTTGCTGCTGAAAAAATGTAATCATTTAGAACAAAACAAAACATAATCATCTATAAGATTATATATTGTCTGAAAAAGACATCAAGTATAAAGGGAAATATAATTACTTGTTCACAATTTAGAAGACATAAAATCATCACTAAATCATTTGGTTTAATCATACATTAGAGCATATTTTAGTACGCATTGCCATAACAGTGTAATGCACAATTTTATGTTATTTTTCTTTTATGATAATGTCCAGTCCTTCCTACCAAATTCTACTATGATCTCAGGCGCAATCAATAAACTAAGAATAGGGATCGTTCATTTAAAACATGTTTGGCTTTGCTTTAAAAAAAAAAAAAAGGCCAATTTTTTGCCCATTTTCGACGGTATGGAAGGTCATACTTACGAAAGTAGACAAGAATCATCTAGGAAAAGCCAAACACGCTAAAATTGACTATGTTCACACAAACAAAACCTCATTCGAAATAGAATTAAAGTCAACCTCATTTGTCAAATGTGGACCTCGTATGAACCAAGTCAATAACCGGATCAAGAATCAATACATAATGCTAAATCTAATCTTAGAATTTGTTTCCAAAGGTTCAAGTAAACATTGGGATTAATTACCTGGAAATTTTGATTATGGAGAATCATTCTAGGGACATGGAAGGAGTCCTCATCAAGAATGATAGAGGCGTGATGATAAAGAGGTGGTGGAGAAATTATGGTAGATATAGAGAGAGGACTGCTGGTTTGGAATGTTGTGGTTGCAATCTGGTGTTGCTGAGCCTCATGGGTCACGTGAGGTGGTGGCATTTGATGCTCATCGCACGTGCCTGGTGCTGAAACTTCCCTTGCAGTTGAAGTTTCCCCAATACCAGCCTGCAAAAAATTAATAATCCATCAACAGTTTGCTAGCTGGCTAGTCCCTTGTCAAGGCTCTTTTTAATATTCTGCGCCTTTTTCTTTTAATCTTTTCTTTTCTTTTTTATGTTCATTCCGATTTTGTTCAGTATTGCTTTACTAATTTTCTCTTCTCTGGTGGGTGAACTGCTTAGTTTAAAGTAGATGAGTGTTGTTATCAAGCAAATCTGATATCATTTTCAAGCTTTATGTACAAGCATCCAAATGTGAAAAGCAAATTTTCTTCTGATTTTTGTATTGCATGCATGCATAACTTGCTTAGAATTCTAAGTCAATTGGTTATAATTTTTTTTTATACTCAACTACATGGAATATAACATATTAGACATATACTGTACAGCAGAAAGAATGGACACTTCAATTTTGGAAAATATTGAATACAGAAACAAAATTCACTATTTAGAGAGAGAGAGAGAGAGATCGGAAAAATAATTAATGATGATAAACTTTACTTAAAATATAGATTTGTTTGTATCGCAAAACGTCCAAGATAGTAATTTTTTTGAATGTTATAAAATTGTTTTATGTTATGGTAATAAGAATTTTGAGCAAGATGTGTGAGAAATTAATAGCAGTTTAAATAGATGATCAACATATATGCTAAAAAAAATACCTCATCAAAGGGTTTTCTAAATGGAAGGAAGCTGAAATAGTCACCATAGCTAGACATAGGAGAGCTGCCGGCGACACTGCCACCACCACCACCACCGTGGCTACTCCGAAATTCATCTGTAGGAGGGATTATTTCCTTAGACGAGAGGATACCAGTACTGCCAGTATCTCTATTTGGATCACTGCTCGTTGCTAATTCGACGGCATTATTCGTGCTATTCTTTTCCAACAAATTGCACTGCCTTGGTTGAGTCTGATAAAATATCTTGGAAACCACAAGTTCACCTTCTTTTTCTTCTTCATTTTGGCCTATGTGGTATTGATGCATTACCCAATTTGTTTTTTCAGGTTTTCTATTTTTCCCAAAATTTGTATATAAAACCAAAATTTTCTTGCATCCCTTTTGCTTTCCGTTAACCATGACTGGCCTGGTTTTGCCTGTCTTGTGCCATCGGGTTTCTCCACCCTGCAAGTCGCATTCGGTTTGAATTTTTCGCCTTTTTCTCGTACCGGTGGTGTAAGCCTTTGATGGTCTGTGGAAGAAATGCCGACTTAATCCATCCCTTGTTACTCCTGAAAGAACAATGTACAAAATTAATTAGTATTTTCTTCCACTTCATTGATTGGCTCAGTATACATTTCTCTTGCTTCCAAATCGAAGCGCACTAGAGGAGTATCTAGACATTTGTAGCCAATTTCCAAAAAAGGAACCCGACGACGCTTCGTGCACGAATTTTATTGAAAGTTAAACCAAGGATGGAGAAATTTTAAAGTTAGGTTTACTTAGGTGCAACAAACTATGAGAATTTGATTAAATTTCTTGAAATAGCAGGAAAAACAAGTGATAATAAATCAAACCCTAGAATCCTTGTATCTTTCAAGCATGAAAGTGTATAACCTAACTCCTTGAATTAAGGAAATGCAACACACACAGTACACACTGTGAGAGTGTATTTCTTATACCTGGAAGCTTTTCTGGGTGAGTATAGCAAATCCCATCATCACCTTCAATTGTAGGGATGAACTCATCAATCAATGGATGAGATTTTGATTCTTTGTTATCTACTTTTGCTTCAAGGTGTTCTATCAATTCTTGGTCTGTTGGATCAAATTTTACTCCAGCTGGTAGACCTACCCAATCCTGCAAATGAACAAAATTAACTTAATAAAATCCAAAAAAGGAAAATAAAATTTAAAGCATTTTTAATGAGTCATTAAAAAAAGTTATACTGGTTTCCCTTCGAGCTTTTGTCCGCAACCTGGACACTGCTTGGATCCACATAATTGATGATCCTCAAGCTTCGAATCAATGAGATCAGAACTGCTGATGGATCCCAACTGAGTCTTATTCATGGCTCTTCAAACGTATCAATTTACAGTTTATATGTACTATCAACTTGGATTACAAACTTTCATAAGAAAACTTAACTTGGACGAAATCTTCTTGTGTTGTATGAATTGAAGTCTCTACAGTTGACATATATAACATATATTATTTGGACTGAATGAACAAAGAAAACAATAATTCGTACGTATATAAGCAGAAATTCTTGAAATTAAACACAAAACTGAATAAGTAAAACCACAATATCAAAGTTTTGATTAAAGAAAAACCCAAAACAAAGATGGTATTTAAAAAAAAAAAAATAAATAAATGACAGTGAACCCACAAGATATCAAGACTGGAAATTCAAATATTTTCAAAGAAACTAAATTAAACTGGTGAGGGCTTGAGAGAGAGAGAGAGAGGGGAAAAAAGGGGAAACTGTGACGGTGGAAGAGAGCTATAAAACCTGCTTTAGCTATGAACACACAGCAGAATTCTCTCTACACTTTAACGGAAGCCAGTGAGATAAAGAAAAAGGCGTCACATACGCTATATACCGCCTTTAACTCTTTCCTAATTTAAGAACACTACATACACGGTTTCTCTCTCTATCTCTAAAGAGAGATAGAGATACTTATATAGATATATATAAAGAGGGATTGGATTTTGGTAAAGCTTAGGGCAGCCACGCCTTTGTTTTGAGTCTCCTTGACCGGTAAAGCAAAAGCTAGGAAGCAGCCTCTTCACCTGTTACTGTTTCATATACTTAAATAATTCAAGCATATAAATCTAATACATAACTATATTCATATGATCATTTTTTCAGTAAAAAGTTCACATGAATTTCAATAAAGCTATATGTTTAAATTTGGGCACAAGATAAGAGGTTAATATATATGTATCTTCTTGACTAAAATATAAACTTAGAAATTAATACTTAATTGCTTGATATAAGTAGATTTATTTGCTGATCATAGAAACATAAACAAGAAAAGCTATTTTTTAACAATTTAATTTGCTACTTTAACATTGTATGAGAAAATTACATTAAATAGTATGAGAAATGGTAAAGATCACGCGTTAAGTTTCAACATGTAATTTGGTACTTTGAAGATGTATATATCTAAATAATATTTTTACATTTTATTTTCTAATATTATAGTCCCTTCGACAAAGTCATTGAGTCTAAACGCGTTGATGCGAGGAGGAAAAAAGGGAGAGAGAGAGAGAGAGAGAGAGAGAGAGAGAGAGAGAGAGAGAGAGAGAGTTTTACATTTTATTTTTTAATATTATAGTCCCTTCGACAAAGTCATTGAGTCTAAACGCGTTGATGCGAGGAGGAAAAAAGGAAGAGAGAGAGAGAGAGATTTTATAATTGAAAATAGAAAAACCAACTCCTTCCCCACTTCCATCCCTATAATTTTTTTAGACAAAATATAGAACTCACATGAGTATTGAGGTGTAGGACTGATGATGACAAAAAGAGGAGGGGAAAGGTGGGGTGGGGGACAATGTTGCTTGATATGCAAGGCAAATTAGCCGTATACTTGATGGACAACCAACCACCATCTATTCTATTTTAAATCCAATAATTTCCCATATAAATGTTAAACAAAGGATTCAATACCAAAAACTCAATAAAATAAATCTTGTAAGAATTCAGATGGGTTTGTTACTTTGTTTATAGACATAGGGTCAGTCTGGTTTCTACGTGCATGGTCTTTATTTCTAATTGTGTATTTTGCTAATTTTCTGTTGAAAACCGCAGAGATGTTAATGATTCCAAGATATTTTATTAGATAAATCTATATGTACAGAATAACTTCTTATATAATGTTGTAGAATAGTCTCATGATGTGGGACCCACCATGAAAAAATTGCCAAAAAAAACCCTACTCACCCCACTATGTGTGTATTCTGACAGCATTTTGTGAAAGCTTCTTTTGTACATCAAGCATGACTCAATTTTATTTTATGTACTTCGTAGTACTAGCATAGAGAGCGGGGTAGCTCTTTTATTGTTTATATGTAAAAAAAGTTATGAATTACTTTTTTCTATGTATTAGCTCAATACAAAAGAAAAACAAAAACAAAAAAGGAAAAAAAATAAGAAAGAAAGAGAAATTGTCCTCCTTAAGCTAGCTCCGTCTCTACTTCGTGGAACAAATATCAAAAGAAAATGAGATATATATTAGACCCCACCATGTACACAAAAATCTCATATGTGGGCCCGGTTTGACTCCAGCTAAAAAAAATGAAGAATTTTCCCGTCAAGAGATGGAGAGTAAATCGTACGAGTTAATGACAATTATACCCCACTCGCCTCAATCATATTTTAGTCATAATACATTGATTGTAATGTTTCTCTGTCTCATAATTACATTAAGCCCTTGTTTGAGCCTATTTTTGACAAAAAATGCATTTTTGAATAGTGTGTTGATGGGAAATGTGTGGTTAAAAAATAAAATAAAAAGATTTGAATTTGCGTGTAATACTATTTTAATTAAGAACGTATGATTGAAATGGGATCAAATTACTGTTGAAAAATGTATTTTGATGAAAATAATGGGACTAAATAGATTTTGTAAACTAATATAAACTATTAACAGGTGCTTATGCATGATGTTTATAAGATTATTTGGTATTGGAAGAAATATATGTTTGAGGATATAGACTGCTCATCGAGAAATAATCTACTTATGAGTTTTCATTAAAATTAACTTACACGCTTTAAACACTACATTATAAAAAATTAACAATTGATGAGAATTTTAATAAATATTAAATGTCTTTTTAAAATTATATATTTCATTTACAGAAATAAAATTGTTGTAATATTTTCACATCATTACATATCCCATTTGTTTCCATAAATAAAATTTCCACTTTCCAACCTAGTCAATAACATCGGATAATTATTTAATATTGATTCAATTAGAATAGTATTATAGTAGAAAACTTAGAACATGCTGTCGTTAATTGTAAAAATGTTAAATTTTCGAGAGAGGGAGAGAGAGAGTTTGCATGTAATTTTCTACAAAGCAGATGACCAAAACCATTAAACTTGTAAGAAAAAATATTTAGATATAAAATTTAATAGCACCATTAATTTTAAAAAAGATACGCCACATCTAACATGGGCAATATTCGGTTCCTATTTGGTGTGGGTTAAAATATGATAAAAATTTAAATCGAAGTCAATAAGGGGATTAAAATTAGAATTTTTAGCAGATTGTAATAGAAATTTTTGAAATGTATAGTTGAAAAGTTGTTGGATTCATGAAAGGTCTGGCTGTCGAGATCCTCCTACCGTCCCCGCTATGATTAATATTGAGTGTTTGACTTTAACTTAGATTAAAATTAGATTTTAATTCGTATCAAACTAGCTCTAAATTTTACTGCACATATTATGGCATTAAAACTTTTATCAACTTTTAAATCATATATTTTGTCAATTTTTATTAATATTTACTAAAATTCTACTTTTTAGAGCTTAGATTTCTCTTGTATTAATCCAAAGAAGAATCAGAAAATAAATAAGAATAGGAGACTAAGAGCCTGTTTGGGAGTGATTTTGAGAATTGATTTTTTGACCGTACGTTAGGAGAAAAGTGTGGTCCATCTATAAGAGAAGAAGTCAAATATGACGGCTGTAATAGTAAAATAACGATAAAAAAATTAATTTTTTGGAGGGAAAAATCACTCCCAAACGGGCTCTAATATATTTATTGAATTGAATGTTGACTAATCAAGTAATGGAGCCCACTTTTTTCAAAATTGATCAACACATCACACATGGTCCAATAATCATCTTGGCATTCCGTGCGTGGAAACAAATATTTGATCAATTGATTGTTTGTGTTGTACCAACCAGCGACATCGAGATACACGCTATCATTTTTAAGCATTAACAACTTTAAATTTTACCTATTATAAATAAATACTCCAATTTTGATTGATTTTCAGTTAGACGTTATTATTATTATTAAATTTAATAAATTTAACACATGCATAAAGTGCCTTAGACAAATAGATTCGAAAGACAAAGAGTCCCTGAAGAAAGGAAAATGGAGTAAATAATTACAGATTATTAGAGGAAAGAATGGAATCGGGAATAAATATTTGTCGACATGTTTTTGTAGCGCTCAATTTTATTGATGATAGCTACGATATTGAAGCAAAATTCGTCAAGGAATAAAATGTAAAAATTATTGGCTGAAAACAAAAAGAATATTTGTAAGCAAAATTAAAATTTTCAGAGTAAAGCAAAGTGTGTGTGTCTATATATATATATATAATGGACGTCATTATACTTTGATGTTTGACTAATTTATATATCAGAACTCTTGAAGAGCTCGACAAAATTGTAGATTATTTGAAAAATGAATTTGAAAATAGCGATTTGAGAAAATTAAAGTTTGTTTTGGATTGCATATTGAACATTTTCTAGAACTATTTGTTCATCAATCCCTTTATATATATAGAAAATTTTAAAATTGTTTTTGTATGTATAAAACATATCCAATGACATTACATATAGTTATTTGATCACTTAATGTGAAAAAGATCAATTTCGCTCACTTGAAGATTGATAATAATTCGTACTCCTAACGTGCCTAATCTTAGTACAATTAGGTATTAACTTATCTAGTAAATTGCACTTGATCGGAGATTTAATTTTTTTAAATATTCTTGCAAAATATAGCTTTGTACCAACTTAAAGACATTGGAGTGCTATTAAGCATATTTTTTGTTACTTAAAAGATACCATTGATATGTGATTATTTTATTTACAAAAATTGAGATAATCTTTAGTGAGATGTGTAGGTGAAGGTTATCTCTTATATCCACATAAATTAGATTGTAAATAAAAATATGATTTTACAAATAGAGAAATAGCTATACCGTGACATTTGTAAAGCAAATCTTGACAATAATATTTTCAAATATTCCAAAATTATTGCAATTCATAAAGTAGACTATGAATGTGTATAGTTAAAGAATATGATACATCATATCCAAGCATTATTCGGAATAACTTCAACAAAAGATAGTACTATCATATTGTATGAAGATAATGCAAATGTATTGCACAACTCAAAAATGTTATATTAAAGGTTATAAGTGAAAACATATTTCTCCAAAATTCTTATATAGATGTGTGTGTGCGCGCGCGCGCCGATTTAAAGATCTTTAGTGATCAACAATGGAGGAATAGTTGTATTATATTTCCTTCGTTTGGTTTTTGTCTCAATGGATTTCCTAACAATGTTATAAATGAGGCAACGGTTGTTTTAAATACTCCAAAACTCTTACAAATAAATGTACTCTTATTTTCTTTGTTGAATATTTTTGTCCACTAGCTTTTATCAAACAAGTTTCAATGAGACAAATATTATGTAATTAGTTTCGAGGATAATGTTATAAATAATATTATGGTTAAATAACTATTGTATCCCTGCAATCCTGATTCTATAAATGTGGAGGCATTGTTCTTGAATAATATATACAAAAGTTATGATTCTTTCTCAAGTCTCTTGAATTGATCTCTAGAAGTTACAATTTATATGCTTTCATTAATATGGTAGTTTGTCATTATGATCAAACAAAAATTACCAATAAATCATTCATGTATACGAAGTAGTAAAAATTACAATGTAAACCAAATAAAAATCAAGAAGTTTGGTAGGATCAAGTTCTTTGAATGCCCTGGCCAAAATTTGCAAATAAATAAATGTTCTTATTTCACTTAATTAAAAAACACACATAAAGAAAAAAAATAATGGATGAGTCAATTGGCTATTTTTTTTTTTTAAAAAAAAAAAAGGAACAAGAAGAGCAAAAATTTGTTATGGTTTTTGAAGGAAATTTTTTGTTTGACTAATATAAACTTTTCCAAAAAGAAGCCATTAATTACAAAAAAATTAAAATAATTAATTTTTATTTTTCAATAATATGTCAATCATGAAAAAGATGTCGTTATTCTATTTATTGTGCCATTTAAACTTTTGATATATGCAGAATCCATTGAGTCCTGTGCAGTCACACGACCTTCACAGTACACTCAAGAGCCCAACCTTGGATAGAATTAGAACGTTATTGAATTTAATAGACAAATGAACCTAAGAATAAAGATATAAGAAATTTCGAAAATACAAATTAAAATAGAATTTTAAATTAATAAACCGTATACATAAATAATATATTTCCTTCTTCTTATTACTTTATTTATTTATTTATTTATTTTTATTTTTTTTTGCTGCTTAAATTCCACAATTTGTTGTTTACACTCCTGATAACAATTAATTTGACTTCATTTCGAAGTAAACCGACTTTTTAAAGTTAATCCAAACAGGAATAACAAGACATCACAAGAGACTTTGCGAAAGAGATTTCACAAAATGGGGTATCCATGCAGCAATATTAAGGGACAGATGGGGACAAATATCTCATGAAACTAGGAAAAAGAGATTCAGTTCTGTTTTATGCTTTACGGCTATGCCTGCACATGTTTTCTGCCATATGACCCGTTTGTCAATGATTGTCTTTCATTCTTTCAAAATTCATCACATGTTCATACAATAAAATATTCTACTCATAAATCTAAAAGTTTTCTCTACTTTTTAATCACATTCTCTAAAAATAATTACTTGAAACAATGTTTCTCCAAAAAATAAAAAAAGACCACCAAATAGACTTAACCCCTATTTGTTTCCTATTTTTTCTTCATTAAAATGAAAGATATGATCGTTATTCATCACATCAAACCATCAAATTTGAATCTCTATCTCTTATGTGAAGCCCATAGCGACTATATTTTTCATTCTCATTTTTACAAAAATGAAAAACAAACACTCCCTTAGTTTGATATTGTGTATTAAACGGGTCACATAGGAGCAAAACGTATAGAATTGGGATACGAAAGTGTGAAAAGAATAACGTAGAAAATGTAAAATTCATGAACTGTTTTGTAGGGAAGACGTAATCTACAAGCCACTGCATCCAGATTTTGTTGCTGAGTTGGGTATGACTCAGAGATCTAAGAGGATGAGAAGAATGGCGTTAGGTTTATCTAGTGTAGACCTTGGGAAATTCAACTAAACTTTCTCGAGACTTGACCTTTCTCTACAAAGTTTATCCATTCCCATTTCCTTCTTTGCATAGAAAAATTGTTTTATCAATCTTTCAGAGGCAGATCCTTAAAAAGAAAAATGGTTCAATCCCTTGCAAGCAGAAAATTGGATAAGTACAAAGACTCGGGATGACCTCATTAGCGATTACTCCATCGATAGTAGATGACCATTCTTAGGCACCTGGCTGACACTTCCTACCAACTTTCCCGACAATTTCCAATAAATTACGTTAGTTGGAAATTATAAGACAATCAAACTATCAAAATTAGACAGCATTCGAGTCTAAGATTTTGCCCTTAAATAGACCTTCTACGCTTCTGCCATGAATAATCCTTAATTGTAAAATAACTCATATAAATTGAATTATACAATGCAACAAAGAGGAATATAAGAATGCAAATAGCTTATTACGAAACTAAAATATTTTATAAAGGCTTCACCAAATTTATTTTCATTATGAAAGCAAAATAAAAAGACAAATGTTTGTCACAGAATTGTTCACGAACTTCCAGTTCAGTTATTATACGAGTAGAATGGCTCATTGAGTAACCATCGAACTTTATAAGAATATGCGAACGAGGCAGGGAATTGTAAATTTTTCATCTAGAATGAAATTTAGCAATCGGAAGACTGAAAGAGCTGTGGAACCAGAAATTACATCAAAATGCCCCTAGCCAATTTATTGTTCATATAAAAGAATCTGAAGTTTCCTTATTTTCACAGCTATTCATTGCTCAAAATGTGGACAAAACTTGAGGAAACTGAAAAGGGCTCTGACAGGAGTACGACCATTCCACACAAGCATGTTTTCATTTTGAATGGAATCTGCTGCTAACCGCATCATAACTTGGAACATAAATAACTGCAAGATGGAATTAAACGAGAATAAGGAATGCCAATCATGTCAAGCAAAAAGGCCCGTCATTGGGGAAAAAGTTGTTTTCAGGATAGAGTAGTTACCGTCCCCATAAGATGCCATTGTGAGAGGAGATGATAAAAGCTTCTCTGCAGCGGAAGCTATATCTTTATCTGTAACTTCATCAACAGCATTCAAGAAATGCTCGACTGGTTTCCTGAAGATACAAAACAAAAACTTATTTTTGGTTAGATTTTGCTATTAAAACTATAGAAGTTCTTCAAAATAATAATCAACCACCAATATCAAATCGTGTTATATTCTAATTTACCATTTCCTATTGGTTGTCCAGAATTTATCATGGACAGAGTAACCTACCATACAATCTATTAACCAAACAGTTTTAAATTTATTCTTACTAGTAATCTGCCAAACATGGCTAAAAGGCTATTAACCACCAAAAGAAGCAAGTGTTCCAAAGCATATTTCTGCCAGGAGAAAGAACTGCATCATTGAATTCATTGTTTCTCAAAATTCAAAAATAAAAATCTTAACTCCATTCCGCCCAAAATTACTGCCCTCATTTGACTAGGAATAATGTGTTAGGCGAATACAAGTACTGAAAGTGCAGATATTAGCATCAAGAAACCATTATTGCCCATACATACATGAATGAGGCCCCGCCTCAGAATGAGGCAAACAACACACACCTCAAGGCGTTGATTGTGAGACAGTTTTTGTGGACATATACCTCATTGAGTTAGGCACATGCTTTGCAGCACCGTCTCAAGACTTGTGAGACGTGCTCCTTAATTCTCCAAACTTATTTACTTTACATATGTGTGTAGCACAAAAAATTTCAAATTCTGATTGACCCACTTTGGAGATAACCCATTGCCCCACTAAAAGTAGTCTCATCTTGGGATGTAATGTAACCTCATCCATGACGAGCAGAAAAATAAGAACTTTAAGACGGACTGTGTGGAAGAAGCGAAAAGACAAAAAGCCATTTTTTGGCCTAGATATGATTTCTACAAGAACTTTAAGACAGATTGTGTGGAAGAAGCGAAAAGACAAACACCCATTTTTTGGACTAGATATGATTTCTACATCTTGCTATATTTACGAAGTAGTTTCGATGTGAGAATTATGAAAGGAGAATAAGAAAGATGATCAAGAATGTTGGACGTGTAGGACTCATGGTCTTGAACCTATCGGAACTCTATAAGTTCACAAAGGTTCCATGCAAGATACTCGATAAGATTGGTTATCTCATGTAAGGATAATGGGACGGGTCGGGGTCGGGGTCGGGGTCGGGGTCGGGGACGGGGTCAAGGTCAAGGTCGAGGTCGAGGTCGAGGTCGAGGTCAGACAGGGCAACCATTCCCGCCCCGTTGGAAATTTTATCTCCTTTCCCCCACCTCCATACCCAGTTAAGGATGGGGGTGAGGGGAGAGAGGGATCCCTTGCCCCGTCTAATGCCTCATTTTTTATTTCTATTTTTTTCATGTATTTAATGGGTGAAAATCATTACTCTTTTCCATTTTATAGACCATGGGATCCTCTAGAAAGGATGATTCTTTTCTTTTCGTGTGATAAAAAACCTATATCTTGAGACGGACTTTAAACGAGGCAAAAAACCGGGTAGAACCATGTTTTCCGTATCCTCTCCCCGTCCCACCCCGTCTCCATCCCCACCTCAGGGGACTCCTACCCCTGCCCCCGCCCTCGCCCTGTTGTACCCAAATAGGCAGGAAATCCCTCCCCATTCAAAGCATGGTCCACAGATATCGGGTTTAATGGGTTATTTTGCCACCCCAATCATCACATGCTATTTATAATATTTAGGTAACATCAAGACCATCAACAATCAAATCAACAACACCTACCACCTCACTGCAAAGACCAACTCATCATCAAAGAGAGCACATAGCACCACCAAAATAGCTGAAACTATCAACATGGTAACAGACACAATCCAGCTTCACCTTAACTAAAAGTCGAGTTACTATACTAATGCTCCATTCCTTCAATAAGCACAGTACCACAACAAGCTAAAAGCATGCCCTCTCATCAATAGAAATTCAAATTTCTTGAATCAGAATCCAGGTATTCTTAAATTCTTAGAAGGAACACAAGGTGGCGTATTTGCTAGCTAGGACGTATTTCTGATCTTTGGTGGAGCATTTACTGAGATCCTAGAGGAATTCAATAAAACTTCAATCAATATATGAAGAGAGACATTTTCATACATTATTTGTATTGTTTCCAAGACGGTAAAGTGGGAAATGAAATACCTATTCTATTAAGCAGATATTACTAGGAAAGCTCCAAAATTGGTGGGGAAAAAATTATATTCAATTTAGGGCTCAGTTGCAATCTTACGTATTTCTCCAACTCCGAAACGTTTCTACAAGGTAATTATTCAAAAGAAATTCTTTTCAGCTAAAAAATTATTACTGATCTTACCTCCCTCCATATGTCAAAATTTGTTTACCTATGTCTTCTGATGCAACCATCTGCAACATACAAGTAAACAGTCAACACATGATAATACAACTAAAGGAAAGGAAATATCCTGAACTTCTACTAAATAATAATTTTGAGTTTTTTTAAGTATTTTTTCTTTAGTTTCTGCAACAGAAGTTTAGAGCTAAAAAGGGTGTATAAAACATGTTGCATACTCTGGATTCCAGGTTCATCAAAATAGCAGACTTGGTTGATTGTTTAGCACGATTCAGCTGTACCTTGTCAACTGCATGGAGAACAGCGGCAAAAATTGCAGAAGCAACTTTAGAACAACTTTATACAAATGAGATATCCAGATTTACTGTTTCGAAAAATTTCTTCCACATTATAAAGATAATCTCAATATGAAATGCAGATGGGCACTTGCAGTGTTGTTTATATGCGTTTATGGGAGAAGAAAAGGGGGAGAGGAGGCTTGAAATATTCAAGGAAGTGATTCTCAACTAAAAAAATATTTATTCATGGCATGCCAGAATATGATGGATGTCAAAACACACTTTCAGGATCAACAGCCATCAGAATTCAGAAACACAATTATGTGAACGGATAATGAAAAAGCTTCAAACCAAAAACGACAGTATTCAAGCTAAAAAGCCACAAACCTTCCCCTGGAGTCGCAACGGAGATTAGTTCTTTAACTGCTATGTCAATGGCTTTCGCTATAAAGTCAGATCCCTGAATCAAAGAGGTAAGCTTCATATTAAGCCCTTGTTTGAGCTCCATTATTCGGACCAAAAAAAACATGGAATAGTGTTTTTTGGAGAATATGTGGTTAAAAAGTATGAAGAATTTTGAATTTATGTGTAATATTATTTTATTGAGTGAATATGTGGTTTATAAGAGAGAGAAAGATGAATAAATTTAATGGGGGCCAAACATGGGCTAAGCTATCCAATAAATACAAAACAAGGAAAATAAAACATGATAAACTGAGCAAGTAGCCAAGTACAAACAATAATGGACGGTCACTGCACAATACAATAGATTTTTCTTTCTCTTTTCCCTTCCATTACATTATTATCTACCATTTTTATATTAAACAATATTGCAATAAATCTCTTGGACAAGTTGACAACAAATACACAACAAAAAAATATGAATAAATTTGTCTCAATGTTAAATCTAAAACCCTTCAAAAAACTTTCATTAATCTAAAAGGAATGAAACAAAACTGGAGACAGCAATTTTCAGAGGCCATATATATTTAAACCTCATCTACACAGACTTGTGGGATGACCTAATCAATCACGTCCATTACAACTTCTGCCATCAAAATCACTTCGAATAACTGGAGACAATCTAAAAATCAGAAACAAAATGTTCAACCACTCTGGTAGAGGGCAGTCCATGTATCAGCAGAAGCACATTCACAACTTCACGCAGTTTCATAACAAAGCATTGCCAATTAAATGATGAAAGCATCGAACAGCAAAAGCAACAAAGGAATGGACGAACTGCGATTGTTAACATGGAAATAACAGATATAAAATCCATCACATGTTGTAGTTGATCATTATATAAAATAGACCAAAACCAACATTATACAATCGACATCAAAAAGAATTCTGCAAGTAAAAGCTGTCTAAAACTACAAAACATTCACAAAATTAAACAGGTGCCTTACAGTGGTAGCTTGAATTCCAAATAGTCCAGTATGATTGTAAATGCTGTTGAATGCAGAAAAAGACTGAATCTGGGGATACTCATTCAGGACTCGAAGATCTGCAAACCAGCCAACAATTAGCAGATGTTATCATGAGGCAGAAGGAATAAGATGACATATTGCAAAATTGAACTTAGGAGTAGGACTACTATAATGAAAGCATTAGATAAATTAAGAGATGCAATTAGGAGCTACTAGTTGGACCAATACTTGTATTTGAGCTCTATCAATGAGAATTAAGCAGATGTCGATTTTTACATATTTATATTAGATATGAACATTATACATATGTAGAGGGCAGACAGTGCTTGCTTCCTTCAAGAAACATAGTTAACTACTAAAATGATTAGGTAAAATAATGGCAACCCACATAGTCTAGAGTACATCCCCTTTCCAGGACCACCAGCTGAGAAAGATCCACCTCCTCCCATAAGCATCTACATGATCAATACAATCAGTAATTCCTTACAAGACAGTATCCAAACCAAAACAAAACCGTGAAAGAAACGAGAACGAACAATATAGAACAAGCAATCGTATATATAGATTCATTTTATAGAGGAAAGAAATTTAAGCAAATAACTTGTTCAGCCACGTTTCAATCTGTATTAAGTACAGTCGATGTTGGGGTTTAGAATTACGAAAAAAAAATGTTAAACCTGAAGAACTGTCAAAACTATAGCATCCTTTTCCTTGACCCAACCACCAGGAAGTTCAAAGGCCAGAGCAAAATGTGTTGTCTGTCCACAAATGCAAAAGAAAATTTATTGTCGTAGTATCAGATAATGTTCAGAAACATTTGTGCAACAAAGAGATGTAAAAAGTGGATACTTGTGATACACACCCCTGAATCAGCTTGATGACGATAATCACCTCCTTTATAAACTGGCTTTGGTTCAGCTGGACGTGGCACATTGGGTAGGTCGGATAAAAGTGGTTCTGCATATTTTAACAGCTCTTCATGGTCAACACCTGATGCAGCAAGGACCATCCGAGAAGCAGTATAATTTTCCTGTACAGTGAAAATACCATTCAGGAAAACAAACGACTGTTAAATATCAACAGATGAGAAATCGGAAGGGGTTAGAGTCCCAAACAGTACATCAATGAGAATTAAGCAGATGTCGGTTTTTACATATTTATATTAGATATGAACATTATACATATGTAGAGGGCAGACAGTGCTTGCTTCCTTCAAGAAACATAGTTAACTACTAAAATGATTAGGTAAAATAATGGCAACCCACATAGTCTAGAGTACATCCCCTTTCCAGGACCACCAGCTGAGAAAGATCCACCTCCTCCCATAAGCATCTACATGATCAATACAATCAGTAATTCCTTACAAGACAGTATCCAAACCAAAACAAAACCGTGAAAGAAACGAGAACGATCAATATAGAACAAGCAATCGTATATATAGATTCATTTTATAGAGGAAAGAAATTTAAGCAAATAACTTGTTCAGCCACGTTTCAATCTGTATTAAGTACAGTCGATGTTGGGGTTAGAATTACGAAAAAAAATGTTAAACCTGAAGAACTGTCAAAACTATAGCATCCTTTTCCTTGACCCAACCACCAGGAAGTTCAAAGGCCAGAGCAAAATGTGTTGTCTGTCCACAAATGCAAAAGAAAATTTATTGTCGTAGTATCAGATAATGTTCAGAAACATTTGTGCAACAAAGAGATGTAAAAAGTGGATACTTGTGATACACACCCCTGAATCAGCTTGATGACGATAATCACCTCCTTTATAAACTGGCTTTGGTTCAGCTGGACGTGGCACATTGGGTAGGTCGGATAAAAGTGGTTCTGCATATTTTAACAGCTCTTCATGGTCAACACCTGATGCAGCAAGGACCATCCGAGAAGCAGTATAATTTTCCTGTACAGTGAAAATACCATTCAGGAAAACAAACGACTGTTAAATATCAACAGATGAGAAATCGGAAGGGGTTAGAGTCCCAAACAGTAAAACAATGAAAAAGTAAAGGAACAAAAAATCAATGATGTATGGGGCTCACAGCAATGAACTCCTCCAAAACTGCACTGTTCAACCTGCTCACAGCAGATTCCACTGCCAAAAGAGAATTTCCATACGGACCAGAGTAACCAGCTGAATGAATAGCCTCCAAAAGCAAGTGTTGAGGGTTTTTAGAGCATTCACTAACCTCAGCGCTAACCTTATGAAGCTGAAATGGACATTACTATATTTATTCACACCCCCAAAACAGCCTAAAAAATGAGCACTAACTCCCATATGAGATAGATGAACTATACCTGCTCGCTAACCTCCCAATCCAGAAAAGCAGGGTTCCTCACTGAGTCAATGAGAAGCTCTATCATTTGAGGAACATAGGTTTTTAGAGCATCATAGGTGTAACCCATATGTTCCCGAGAGGCTGAAGCCATGACATTGCCACCAATTGCCTCAACTTCTCTAACAACACGCAAGTGGCTCCGATTTGTTGTACTTTTGAAGGCCATACGTTCCAGGAGGTGTGTGGCCCCAAATGACGTCGGAGTTTCGACGATAATCACCTCCTTTATAAACTGGCTTTGGTTCAGCTGGACGTGGCACATTGGGTAGGTCGGATAAAAGTGGTTCTGCATATTTTAACAGCTCTTCATGGTCAACACCTGATGCAGCAAGGACCATCCGAGAAGCAGTATAATTTTCCTGTACAGTGAAAATACCATTCAGGAAAACAAACGACTGTTAAATATCAACAGATGAGAAATCGGAAGGGGTTAGAGTCCCAAACAGTAAAACAATGAAAAAGTAAAGGAACAAAAAATCAATGATGTATGGGGCTCACAGCAATGAACTCCTCCAAAACTGCACTGTTCAACCTGCTCACAGCAGATTCCACTGCCAAAAGAGAATTTCCATACGGACCAGAGTAACCAGCTGAATGAATAGCCTCCAAAAGCAAGTGTTGAGGGTTTTTAGAGCATTCACTAACCTCAGCGCTAACCTTATGAAGCTGAAATGGACATTACTATATTTATTCACACCCCCAAAACAGCCTAAAAAATGAGCACTAACTCCCATATGAGATAGATGAACTATACCTGCTCGCTAACCTCCCAATCCAGAAAAGCAGGGTTCCTCACTGAGTCAATGAGAAGCTCTATCATTTGAGGAACATAGGTTTTTAGAGCATCATAGGTGTAACCCATATGTTCCCGAGAGGCTGAAGCCATGACATTGCCACCAATTGCCTCAACTTCTCTAACAACACGCAAGTGGCTCCGATTTGTTGTACTTTTGAAGGCCATACGTTCCAGGAGGTGTGTGGCCCCAAATGACGTCGGAGTTTCATATATTGAGCCACAATCAACATATAACCCAATTGAAGCTGCTGGGTTCTGTCGAACAAACTCAACGATCACAACTTTGTTCAGAGTAACAACGAAAGTAGTTCTTATTTTAAAACGAAGAGAAAAATATAGAGCATGTTTGGCTAAGCTTAAAAGGTGTTTATCACATTTTAAGCTAAGCCAAACATGCTAATAAATATCACATACCGCAGATGTTTCAGATGCAATTTTGAGACCATTTGGAAGAGTCGTTATAGTGGTCTTTCCAGGCTCAACAAAATCAGGTAATGGGGGAGGAAGTGTAACATCCTTAAGTGGGAAGTCTAGTGGAGGAAGTGAAGAGGAGTGCTCGCCAGTCAACCAGCTAAAGAAACCTCCTGAAGACGTCTTGGTAGCAACAGCACTCGTACTTGCAAATCTAATCAATCCTCTATTACTTGTTCGGTCCTATCAAAGGTTAAAAAAATATTAAAATCAATGAGACCATGAGATAGTTGAATTTTTGGTAGAGAATAATTTTATTGAAATAAATTGGTCCTTGAAAAATTTGCATAGCCTTTGTTCATATATGCAAAATAATCTCTTAATCATAATAGCTTAAGGAAGATAAGTAATTAAAACCTAAAAGAATAAAAAACCTAACCACAAGCAACAGTATGTTACTTTCAAAGCCACATTAAACATTAAATCAATCACTGAATTTGAAAAATAAAAATATAAAATAAGATAAAAATTTTCATTACAGACCACATCAGATCCCAATAACAAATAATAGTATAAAGCTAAATAACATACGAACAAATGAACGCCGATATAATTATATCTAAGTATATGTTTGAATGCTAACCTTGAGAGTCCTGAGGCGAGAAGCTGCGGTTCTATACATGTCGATGATATGGGAATTGCAATAGTGAGAAAATGAGCGTTAGGGATTTTAGCTCAAGGCTGACTGAGGTTTCTGCTTTTGGGGATTTTTGGTTCGGGGAAAAGAGTACGGCGAACGAGGATCCTGTCACGTGTGAGAATATCTACACGTGAGAGTCTTTCACCGTTAAATCCATGCGAGGAGCCTTTCCGACGGCTCGGATCATTTGTAGCTACTTCCAAGTTCGAATCCAACCAATAGATGGGAAAATAAAAAATAAAAAGTTTAGGCTTGTTTTGAGCTCTCTTTTTGGGGTGTTAATTGTTTCAATGGTTATTGAAATTAAGTTCACGTTTTTTATTGATCACTGAAATTTAAAATATCAAATTTTGGTCATTGAACATAGGTTCATGCTTTCGATTGTTCATTGAACTTAGATTCATATCTTAGATTTCTCATTAAAGTTTAAAATACCAAGTTTTGACCATTGGACTTAGGAATATGTCGTACAAAGTTCAGTGAGAAATGTACAATATTTTTCAATGTTAAACGGCTAAAACTCGACATTTTAAATTTCGATGAGCAATCGAATACATGAACATAAATTTAGTGACCAAAACTTGACATTTTAAACTTTAGCGACTAATAAAAAATATGAACCTATGTTCAGTGACCATTAAAACAATTAACTCTTTTTTGGGAGAATAAATTTTGTAATAGTAAATTTTTTTAAGAGTACATTGTTAGAAAGTAGAGAAAAATTTTATATTTATATGTAGACTTTTTTATTGAAAAAAATTTATACATACCCCAACAAATATATAATAATTCATTTTATACTATTGGACTTAAATAATGACCAAATTTGCCACATAACCCTTTTAGAATCCCAAAAGTAATGGATGATGCACTTTTCTTTTCAAAATATGTAACTTAAAGTTTAAAAGAAATTCAAAACAGGTGTCATTAATTCATATTTCTGAACATATGCAGACTCAAAATTTAAAATTACTTTTTTTATGATACTACTAACAGGTGAGAAGATATTACTCATTATTAGCGATATGTGGGAGATTGCTTTCACAAACGTATTAATCAAGATACATTCCACGATTAATTCTGGTTAAACATCTTCCACAAATTTTACACAATATGATTACAGGTATTTTTTTTCTACTCCTTTTCCGGTTCCGTAACTCCTTTCACAAAAACAAAGAAGGTCTTGTTGGTAAATTTAATTGATAGAATATGAAGTGGAATCGAGTTCTCATATATCATATATGTGATTTAGACACCGGATTCACGCTTACCGTATTTGACAATTGTTTATCGTATTTGGCAGTTCAATTCACCGTATATGGCAACTTACCGTATATGTCAGGCAGCTCCGTATTTGCACCTTATTGTATTTGCATCTTACCGTATACGCTGTCTATCGTATTTACAGAAAGCTCACCGTATATGGCAGCTCATTGTATTTGGCAGCGAAACTCACCGTATTTGCACAAAATTTGCATAAAGTGTTTTTATTCATACACTAACTAAAATAAACACAAATTTTTTCTTTTACAAATTGAAATATCGTATATGTGAAATCTGTTTTTCACACATATAACGATTTGAAAAAAAAAGTGTATTTTATTTTTTTTTTTTTTTTTTAAAAATTTTTTTTTTTTTTTTTTTTTTTTTTTAGAAATCTATTTCTAACATAAATTTAACAAACAATATATGAGACGTTTAAATCGCCAAATAAATAAATCTGCAAGAATAAAATACAAACTAAATAAATAGCAGATAAATTTTTCAACCCGAGGCTTGTGCGAACAATTTCCTTAAAACAGATTTGCTCCCTCACCGTAAGTGCTTGAGGTCTAGCCCGAGCGTCTGTTTCCCAGGATACGACGGCAAAATCAGCAGAATCTGAACACCACACAAACTATTCCAGCGAACTAAGTTTGTATTCGAACATTATCACCATAAAATTATACTGGATAGAAATCGAGATACAAAATGATTTTCTCCTATTTTCGTGTGGTTTTTTGTATATGTACTGGAACTGCTGGAAAATGGCAGTTTATATAAGTTTAAATTTGCCTATTAACTCCATAACAATAAACAATTGAGTTGTTTCAATTTCTGGGAGTTTTGGAAACTGAAAGGTCAGTTGAAGAAAGCAAAAAATTGCAAAACGTGCCAATTTTTGCTCCGACATTCATGTACGCAGGTCGTGCCTGCACGCAAGTTCAAGGTCCGTGATTTGCACCCCCCTGCACGCGCATGTCGAGAGAGCCTCTATACTACACATGATTACACTATTTCAATGTGCAATCCTATATAAAGTGGTTAATACTTTCTTCATTTTCCTATGTGGGATTAGATTCATTTTCCCACATAAACCATCTTCCAATGATCATTTTTGAGCTCCAACTTTTCATTCATCCATTCATCAATTTTGACAAATAAATATATGATTTCGATACTCTTATAGAGGAGAACAATGATCAACTTAAATCTTCCAAATTGGACGAACGGGTCCCATCAAAAAATTTGTCAAAAGTGAGCCAATTCACTCATTTTTCCAACAGATATTCCAACAGTGATGTAATCTGCAGTGACTGTTTACCTTAGTAGTTATAATCTCACATATACACAGTTATAGCACCATTCAAAAATTAAATAATTTCTGCGTATCATCATTTAATTCATGGCTTCTCTTAATAATTAGAAATTAAGGAATTTCTAAACATAGGAATAGAAACCAAGGATTTGCAAAATCACAGCATTGGAAATATCGATTCTTGGTAATATGAAGATACATATAAGTGTGGCGTAAAGGTGAAATTTTTCAAGACATTGCAGATTCGTGATTTTTGTTCAAAGAGAAAGCTGTGGATTTGGGGATTAATTTTGGTAAGATAACCGGTGCAACTGAGGCTTGTTTGGTGGAGAGATTGAAGCCATCAAATCTATTAATCGATGAGTGATATAATTTTGTATTTTTTTTATTTTTACTACACAAAACGTAGTATTTTTGGTTTAAAAAATAGTAGTATCATTTGAATATTATTTAAAAATAATCTATGTAGTATATTTTTTACTTATTTGGTTGAGAGAATATATAATTGAAAATGAGTTTGAAAAATAATAAATAAGAATGAGCTCAAACATGGGATTAGATGTGTTATATTATGGGAAAATTACGCAAAAACCCACCTCTCAAGTATACAATTCAAAAATAAGATGGTGAAGTTTATAATTCATTAATCAGGTGCTAATTATTAATTTAATCAAATTTCACCCATCCTATTATTCACGAGTTAATTGTTCCAATGGTTATTGAATTTAGGTTCATGTCTTTAATTAGTTACTAAAGTTTAAAATGTCGAATTTTGATCACTGAATTTAGATCAATGTCTTCGATTGCTTATTGAACTTAGTTTTCAAGTCTTAATTTGCTCAGTGAAGTTTGAAATATCGAGTTTTGGCTACTAAACTTTGAAATATGTCGTACGTTACTCACTAGTATAACTGTTGAACTTTGAAAAATATCAAGTTTACATTGAGTAATGTACATCATTTTTTAAAGTTTATTGAGTAATGCACAATATTTTTCAAAATTCAATGGTTAAAACTCGACATTTTAAATTTCAATGAGCAATCGAACATGGACCTAAGTTCAATAATCAAAACTCGATATTTTAAACTTTGGTGACCAATTAAAAACATGGACCTAAGTTCAATCACCATTGGAACAATTAACTCTATTATTCACTCTGTAAAAATTTCTCTCTTCAAAACTCACTCAGCATAATACCATGAAGGCCTACCACCACCACCAACAGGCGCGGAGCCAGCACCCGGCGAGTGGGCGCGGCCGCACGTGCTGGCTTCGCCGGAATGTTCAGGCGCTGCAGGGTAGCAACAGTGAAGTTGCAGGAAGGCATAAGGAAAGAAATGAGTTTAAATAAATTATTTTTTTTATTTTTCTGGGTTTCTCTTTGGGCTGCCAGTGCCGATTGATGAAGGAGGATGAATTGATCACACAATGGTCATTGGTCCATGGATAATTGGGCCTTTTTTGTTTAGAAAAATTAGGCCCAATTTTGCTTACAAATTTGCAATAAGTTATTCCCCAGTCCGAGTCCGGCAGTCTCCAAATGAAGAAGGGTCCGATTCCAAACAGCAATCTCCACAATCGACTCTCAATTTCTCATTCCCAAATCCAAGAGCTTGCAATTTGCAAACCCTTTTCCTCCCTAACTCCCTTCCTAGTTCCTAATTTTGTTCAACCGCGTCGCCTGCCATGAGCCATTAGCTAAAGTCCAAAAGCTTCAAGCCTGGTTCTTCTTCTATCGAGTTCAACTGTCGTTTCAGGGTTTCGAGACTTCCGACCTCGTAGTTCCCATTCTGGTCAGCAGACTGCTGGAGCGATTTTCGCCTGGTTACTGTCGACTAGTGGTGAGTGATTTATGTTCTACTTTATTGCTTTTTTATTTTTTGGGTATTGTTTTTGTTCTATTTTGTTGGCCATTTTTACTTGATTTGTTGAATAAATAATAATGAATGTTGTTATCTCGTGTCTGTAAATTGTGTTAATTGTTGTTACTTATTAGTCTTATAAATATTGAGTTATGAACTTATGATTTATGCTTTATGAGACATGAGTTATGAATTTTATGATTATTGATTTGAGAATTTATGGTTAGGAAACTAGTGTAAGGGAAAAAATTTAATTGAGAAGATGTTGGTCTCTCAATTCCCGTGTGTACTTGGTACTTTTTTTTAACCAAATTTTAGTAAACTATCGGACTATTACGATCGTTGACGGTCGACCTCCGCCCTAGCTGGACTTTGGTCCTGGATTCGCCCCTGATGACCAATCACCATTTTTCCACTATCTACCATCGACGGAATCACATCAAATAGTATTACAGTTGATCAATTGTTTTCTCTTGGTTTATTTCTATATTTTTGCAAAATTTCAATTTTATGCTTACTAATCGGAGAAGAAGAGATAGGTTCGATGAAGGTCAATATCGGAATTCACAACAGCATTGATGGTCGATCATCGATATGCCTGAACTGTGTAACTAGTGCGTAGAGGCCATTGACCCGCTACTGCTCCATGACTCCATCCGAATTCGAAGTAGACTAAAATAACAACTGTACGAAGTGTTGGGAATCTACTTATACATGCACAACGGAAAATTAAATTATTTCGATTCCCATCCAATAGATCTCATTGTGTTTGGTTAGGAATTGTGATAAGATTGTACCTTTTCCAGATCTGCAATCCTTTTGCTTTTCTTTTCGTTCCACAACTTTGATTCGCCACCACAGCTGTCCAATTGTTCAGCCTCCAACGGTGATCCACACAGAGAACATGATTGCAGCCTCTAGGGTTTTCTCTTGTGCTAGCAAGAATAATGAAAACCTTAATGGACCTCAAACCCTAGTTATATATTTATATAAACCCAAATAGGCTCGGCCCGGTCCGGTCCAATAATTAATTAATCCAATTAATTAAACCCGGTCCGTGAATCAATTAATCCAATTAATTAATTCGAAAATATAAATAACAAATCCAATTAATTAATTTATCCAACGATTGTTAAATTAACTAATTGGCAATTTGCAATCTTCCAATTCTCTTTTGTGTGTGACCCATTAGGTTCCCGACCACGATGCCTAACGACGTGAAATATTATTTTGATCTAATCAAAATTGATAAATTAAAACACCTTTTAATTTATCG
>NC_036238.1:28340473-28373082 GCF_002742605.1 Olea europaea var. sylvestris
ACATCTTGGCCAAGGATTTCATCATTGACTTAATTGAATGAAATGCAGATCATAATCTCCTACTATCTAAGAGTGACGAATCCTTTATTGATCAATCACAACCTTCATACGAATCTTAACGTATCTGAACGATATCGTATTAACGGCTCTTTTCAGAGTAACATCCAACACCGCCAAAGTATGACTGTCCTCATATACGGTACCATGACGACCTCAAGTCAAAGGACCAATTTCACTACCGAACGTTAGAGATTAACCACCGACACTCAGATAGTTATCCATGTGGAATCTCTCGACGGGTCTCCAATGTTTTGTTCTATAACAAACATCCACGTGTTCATTTAAGTGTCACCACACTTTAACTTGTGAGATCAGCTACTTACTTCACAAGTAAGAAATGTCACACGTGATGGTCTATCCGTAATAACGATATCCGTATCTCGTTATTACTTACGACCACGGATGATTTAAGATTCAATCTGATGTAATTTGTATCTCACAATCACAACTCCTTGTGATTAACAAATTACAAATATTTGAATCTACGGACTCTATTATTTATTTAATTGTCTATTAATTAAATAATAGATCTGTCATTTAATTGCATTAATTATATATAAAAGTATTTATGTCCAAAGTCGATTGGACCTAGGGCATAATACTTACACGAAGAACCAGATGAACTGCAGGGAGGCAAATCGGAAGGAGTGATGGTATTAGATAAGGATAATAAGGACAAGGCGACAGTGAACATGAGCGGTTAAAGAGTTGTTGGTAAGAGGAAGAAAATGAAATCGTTGGAGTGTGGGAAGATAAAGAAGGTAGAGGACGTCAAAGAAGACATTGATTGAGAAGATGGATGGTTCTTTTTTTTCTTTTTTTTAGCGGAAAAATAAAATAAAATTAGGTGTTTGGAGTTGAGGATGAGCCAACACTGTTTACTCAATATTCAGTGATTGGTCGGAGTTTACTCAATATGGTACTATCTACTTTAAGAAAAAGAAACAAATAAATTTGGAAAATTGAGGAAATATGGATATGAATCTTTTTACAACCATAATGTAATTATAATTTGTGGATCTTGACACAGGTGTGCCAAAATGTTTAAATGGGATTAACTTAGTAAAATGAAGGAAAAACAAGGATGATGTGCCATCTCTTTTTTTAGAATAAAAAAAAAAAGAAAAAAAAGTAAGAACTTTTTCTCTGGAAGATAATCATTATGTTTATTTAGTAGCATAATTATGTCTTGATGATGATAATGTAATTTTACAACTTTTTATGTTAAACATGTAGAATTAATAATAAACATAGTATTCGCATTGTAAAGCAGTTAATTTTTCTCCTCGTTCAGGAGGAAGTTTTGAATTAAATTGTTTTATCCATTGTATGTGATCAATGACACATGTTGAGGCTTAATTATTGGATGATTAATTATGTAAAATATTTGAAATATTGCAATGCAATCTTCGATTTTTAAGGATTTTTTTTTTCCTCATTTTTCACTTAACCTTTTTTATCATGGTCAATTTTCTTTGTTATTACGCATTGAGTTTTCATGATATTATTTCATTCTAGGACAAATGATACGCTATAAAAATAAGGTAACTACATTTTTTCATCAAATGCAAAGTGAAATTGTTTTAATCATTGAATACGGGACTTGTTATAAGCACTTTATTTTATATTCTTTTAAACATATTTCTGCTTCCATGCAAGGTGCAACCCCTTTTCCTAATTTATTTTTGTGTTATCTATGTTATTAATTTTTATTTTTATTTTTAGAATTTGTCTAGTACATAGACGGCAATTTTCCATTATTCCAAGTTTATATCGTGATGGAAAACCAATTCAAATATACTTTTTGTCATTTACTCATGATTTTTAATCTAGTTGCACTGATGGAAATTGAGAAAAAGAAAGAACAAAATCGATTTCATTTCACCGAAGAAGATGATTTCCACTAAGAAAATAATGGTGATAGGTGGTGTGGTGACTAGGGGTGGCACGAGACCCCCCTTAACTTTGGGGCTAATTTTTTCCCTCTCTAAATTTCTATATTTTTGTCTCAATTTTTGAAGTCATTATGAGATGTCAAACGAAGTCGAAATATTGCATTCTAAATATCATTTTGAAATGCTCAATGCCTAATTTTCTATGTTACTAATGGCGCGCGAAACAGTCAAATGGGAAGAATCCACACACGAGTGGTAGTTGACAATAGAAAATGTCCACTGACCAAACGAAAGTGATTTTACTATAAATAATTAAACACCGTTACAAATGATATTTACTATACAACAAAATATAAATGAAAAAAGTAATGTAGACCATTATCAATTTCATCGTATCAACTACTTCATGGGTACGGGATTCATTTCCAACAGTGTAATACATAGAGCATCGATGATTTATTTTATTTTTTTATGGTATTCGTCATCATGGATGTTTTAGTTGGAACAATTATAATTTGTTATAAAAACCCATATAGACACTGAAGTCACAATACATCATTTTAAGGTATAAAAATCTTAACAAGGTAGCCTCTCAGGGCGTAATCCAGTAGTACAAAGGGCATGAGTGAGGTAGTCTCAGCCTTGTTGATAGTCGCAGTGTGAGAGTTCGATTCCTGAGATATGTAATTTGATTCTTTATGGACACCAGTATACAGGCAAGTTATTGTTCCCTGACCTATTGGGGCACATCCCTCGATTTACTTCACTCACGATGCTCTAGGGGCGGGGCGGTGGGGGCCCTCAATATTGAAGTTCAACCTTTTTTTTTTTTTTTATTTTTAACAAGGTAAAAATTCAAAAGCATTCTTGTTTTCTCGTCTGTCTTGCATGAACACCAACACATGGCAAATTTGTTTTAAGGCATAAGTTAATCTTGTCTCATTCAAGATTTTCTATCGTGTCTCAATCAAAAAAATTTAACCACATAACTTGCATATGTGTCATTGTCACTGTCGCCTTACCTGACATGTGTGTGGCGGTTAGTGATTTGATATATGAAATAAGAAAAAAAAAATTCACAGTAATACATCAAATTACAAATCGTCATGTAGGATGTCACATAGAAGATTATCGTAGTGAGCGACAATGAATAGCATTACTACTATAATATTTATGCATAATATTATTAGGCCTCATTTGGTACCCTTTTTTTAAAATACATTTTTCTCTCTCTTCTTTTCAACCACACATTCTTTGTTAAAATAACATTACACGTAAATCAAAAACTTTTCCTTATTTTTCAACCACACATTTCTCATCAATTTACTATTCTAAAATGTATTTTTACAATAAAATCGGTATCAAACACCCTCTTAATTTCCTTTCTTTGGTAGGTTTTCTGTTAGTTTTCTCTTCGTGCAAATATAAACATTATTCTCTCAATAGAAACCTAGTTTTTTTGGTGGCTCAAAAATTTATTCTTCTCTTCTTTTGGTTAATTCATCAAATTAGTTTATATTGTTTACTTGGTAGCAGAGCCTATGGTTGAGTAAAATCTGTAGAGAAAATTGGTAAAATCTGTAGAAAATCATAACACAAAGTTCTGTCCCTACCCATTAACTCAACATGGTTTCTTATTTTCTGGCCGAACCAGACATTCTTTGAGAAAACTAAGACCATATCAGTGCTTTGCAGATCTAGAAGAACCTTCTGATTAGGCACATGATGGTGAACGACGAAGCGTAAGGTCACGCACGGAGTGTCTGCAGTAGAGAATGAGGATGAATGAGAATTTCGAGGTGAATCTAAAAGGCAGCTTCTTCCTTGGTGAGTTTTGATCATTTGGTGGTATTCGTTTGATTGTACTGTACTGTGCAATATATTATGGTGTTAGTTAGAGGCGGTGCATTGGTGGTTGATTTTCTTAGAATTTCGTGATTTGCTTGATTCATAGTTGATTATTTGTTGATTCTATAATGGTGATTAAAAGGGATAATTCACTTCAATTCATTAATGTCAGATTAAAATTGTAAAAATTATTCTTATTGGAGTATTGTGATAAGGAATTTCCTAAAAGGAAAAATGATACTGGGGTTATGTTAGTGGAATTGTTGTGAACACTGTTGATAATTATGTGACAAGGTTTGCTATGTGGGAGTCAAATGATGTGAAAATACATACTTGGATTCATAATTCTGTTAAGCAATTTATTGGTACACAGTTGGTGAAGTTTGAGCAAAAGAAGTTTGGGGTTACTTTCAGAAGTTATACACTAAATCTAAGTTTTCAAAACGGTATCGGTTGGAAATTGATATACAGGCTTTACAACAGAATAATACCAGTATTCTTGAGTTTTACATTGCTATGAATTCAATTTGGGACGAGTTGGCTCTTACAGAATCAGTAGGACTAAAAGCATGTAAAAAATATATTACTTTTATAAAGGAGTAGAGATTAGTTCAGTTTTTTATGACACTTCACAGTGATTTTAAGAGACTTAGAGGCTCTATCTTGTATCGCACTCCACTTCCTTCAGTTGATTCAGTGGTTAGTAAATTCGTGGCTAAGGAAACACGTTTGAAAATTCTTATAGAAGAAGTATCTCTTCCTCCATCTAACACGTCAGAATTAGCTGTACCATCTCGACCGTCCACATAGAATCAAAACCAAGGTTATATGAGAATTGTTAGTGATGAGGGTAACTTTTGAAAATAAATGCATATTGAAAGTCCTGATGTCCTAAACTATTGAAGAAACAACAATTACAACAACAATCATATCATCACAATGCTAACATAGCTGTCACAATGCTACCTGGTGACTCGTCTATACTTGGAGCACCACTTTCCTCCAATCCCATATTAACTGATTTAGCAGAGCTATTTCAAATTTTTTTAGCCACAGAGCTACATGTTATGTCAACTCAAATTTCTTGAATGACTTACGCCCTTCTAACTCGTCTGTGTCGTTATGACTGTTGATGGCACCCATTGCTCTGTCAACACATAATTTATTACTTTCAGACATCTATTATATTCCAACTCTTACTTTGAATCTTATTTATATTGGTCAATAATGTAATTTTGGATACTACATTCAGTTTTCTTCTATTGCTTGTCATGTGTAGGATCCTCGATCTTAGAAACTGATTAGGAAAGATTGTAGACAATGAGAGTTATATGTTCTGGACAATCTGAGAACACCACATGTTGCAGCATTTGGTGTTGACTTGTCATCTTTCTTTTTAAATTCCTCTTATTCTAATTTTTATTTGTGGCATTCTCTCATTGGACATGTTTTCACTAGTCGTTTGAAATTTTTAGTTTCTAAAAGTCAACTGGAAGATATACAAACTCACGATGCTTATTCTTGTTATTCAGAGTCCTTTTACTGTATTCTTTCCTCCATTCACAAGTTATTTGAATCTTCTTCATATAAAAAAGCTCTTCTGGATTCTCTTCGGCAACAGGTTTTGGCTGATGAACTCTCTGCTCTACATAAAACAAACACTTGGAATTTGGTTGCCTTACCTCCAGGTAAACATGCTAATGGTTTTTGTTAGGTTTATAAAAGTAAAACAAGATTTTACAGTTCAGTTGAGTTTTATAAGGCTAGATTGGTTACTAAATATTTTAATCAATAGCTTCATCTAGATTACAAGGATACTTTTGCCCCTATTTCCAGGATGATCACTGTTCGTACGCTTATTATAGTTTCATCTGTTCGTTAATGGAGTCTCTCTCAGTTGGGTATTAAAAATGCCTTTTTGAATGGAAATCTTCAAGAGGTTTTATATGATTCCTTTTCCTGGTCTTTCTCATACTTCTGGGTGTGTTTGTAAGTTCAAAAATGTACATTATGGCCTTAAACAAGCTCATCTTGCCTGATTTGAGAAATTTTCCATTGTTGTTACCTCTTTTGGCTTCACAACCAGTCATGACTCCACACTATTCTTTATGTGCACTTCAGTTTTTCGCATTCTGCTCTTACCGTATGTTGATGATATGATTATTATTGATGATGATGTTAATGGGTAACTGATTGAAAATCAAAATTGGCTCGTCGTTAATGACTTAGGTGTATTATCTTATTTTTTGGGAATCGAAGTTGCTTCTTTAGATAGATGTTATCTTCTCTTTCAATCTAAGTATATTATGGATGTTATTAAGCGTGCTCATCTTACTGATACGAAAACTACTGATACTTCTCTTGAATCCAATGTTCTTTATTCACCCTCTAACAGTATACACTTGACTAATCCAACTTTGTATCGCACCATTGTTGGATATTTGGTTTATCTCACCATCACGCTCCCAATATTGCTTATGTTATTTACATTGTTAGTTTGTTTGTTTGTTTCGGCTCCAATTAAAGTTCACTGCGAAGCTGTTGTTCATATTTTGCACTATCTTCGTGGTACTTGCTTTTAAAGTCTTCTGTTTCCCTCAACCTTCCCTTTGGTGCTCCATGCTTACTTTAATGCTGATTGGGCAAGTAACCCACTTATCATAAGTCCACTACTGACTTTTGTATATTTTTGGATGATTTCCTTATCTCTTGAAAGAGTTAGAAACAGTCTGTTGTGTTCTTGTTTCTCTACTCAGGCAGCGTATCGTGCTATGGAATCCACCACCACTAAAATTGTATGGTTACGTTAGTTACTTGCAAATGTGGGTGTTCCTTCTTCCTTTCCAACCCCTATGTATTGTGACAATAAAAGAATTATTTAGATAACTCACAACTCTGTATTTCATGATCACACAAAGCATATTGAGATTAACTATCATTTGATTTGCCATCATCTACATACTGGCACCATTTTCCTACCTTTTGTTATATATATATATATATATTAGTTTCCATTTTTGGTAGGTTTCCTTTTTATTTTAGTCTTCTTGTATACATAAACATTATTTTTTCATTTAAAACCTAGTTTTTTGGCGGCTCAAGAATTAGTTCTTCTTCTCTTCTTTTGGTAGATTCATCTAATTAGTTTATATTGTTTACAATTTGCTTATCACCTAACTTTATTCGTTGCCTAACTTTGTAAAATTATCGTTTGTCATTGTATGAGTTTCCACTTGCATAAACAAGGGAATGGAGGCCAAGCGATTTGGCAACATTCTTACATTATTATTAGCCAATCTTCTATTGAATTTTTTTTTCCAATTAAAAATGAATATTTTTCTTTAAATAGAATATATAAAAATTGTTTTACTAGAAAATAGATTATCTCATCTTATACAATATTTTACCAACAAGAGAAAATTAATATAGAAGAAAAATCACCAAAGTGATAGGACATTACATCGAGAACAAAGGAACTTTACACGACTCTTTAAAGATAAACATTTAACCAGTGCAATTTTATTTTATTTTTTTTTGCCTGTTTACATCAAATCTTGAGTTTATTAAGCAAACAAAATTTGTCTTCCGCTTGCCCAGTATTTCTTCATGTATTTTACCAAAATTTTCACCATCTAAGTTTGGCTGGGAAATACTGCAAAAAGATTAAAAATAAAAATAAAAAAATTGCTGCATCTTACTAAGGAGAAAATTCAAATATGAAAATTTGTTCTAAAATGAATGGCCAAAAAGGCACATACCTTTTCAATGAGGGAAAGGTAGTAAGGCTTTACTCTTTCAACATCGACACGAACTTTGCTCTTACTATAAAGGTCATATTTACTGCAAATAAAAAAAAAAATTCAAAATGTTGAAGTCTATCGAATTGTTTAGAAAATTACATTAAAGAAAGCTTGAGAAAACGAAATTTACTTGAATAAATGAAGCCACTTCAAATTCTCTACATCTTCCTCATTCATCAAATATGTACAAGCTCCTGACTTGTGTAGAGCTGCATTATATTATTCAATCTCAGTCATACAATTTAGCAATTACATCATATGCTTAATTAGTCTTAAGAAAAGTTATTCGACTTGTCACTTAAGGTAAAAAGAGTGGTATCGGATGATAAATAATGCAGCTGAAGGCAGCGTCGTTCCATTTTCTGTAGCTACCTGAAAATATTGAGAACGTGGCCACGTCAAAATTAAGCAGTTATGGCATGTTTGTTATGCTCAATCGGTAGGACAATGTTGGACGAGCTTGAAGAAGAAAAAACTTGTAAAATTTTGTTCGTCTTACCATGTACATGTAGTCATCATGGCCCCAAGACATCACAACATTTTCTGGTCCACATCCTTCTTGGTAAATTCCATTCTTAGTGCTATGAACAGGGTTTTTGGAATCTGGATTGTCCTTGAAATACTGCAGCACATTAATATTTAATTAAGCATCAGCCAAATCCTTTGCAATATAGAAAATGGGGGCAAAATGTGCAATAATTAATTACTTTGTGGTGAACAATGGATTCATCAAATGCACAACCAAGTGGGAATGTGTCTCCTGTGATGTTACAAAATTTGGTTTGTCATATTGGAATGATAATTCAAAATTATAAGAATTTCGACGATAATAATGCAATACTCACCAACAACAGCCCATTGAGGAAGCTCTCCAAACTCCGTAAGAAGAACTTTTCCAAGATCTGCAGCCGACGAAAAAATGATCTTTAGAATAGATATGAAACTCCAAACATGTTTTGCATGGTGTAATGATCAGAACTCGATAGTTTTATATCTTTTTTAATATTGTCCAGTACTATAGAATTCACTTCACCTTAAGGTGCATTGCATGGAAATAAAATCTTGATCTTATTAGAATATGTCTAAGGAATGTTAGTTAGTATATAACATGAATAAGGCCAGTCAAATGTAACCAATTTTCATTAGGATAATCTTTTCTAATTGCTTCTGCTGTCTGCAACAAATGCTGCTATAATTGGAAATTAAGTATTTCCCATTGTTTTAAAACTTATAACCTTGTTCTAAGATTGGCCCATTGTGTTAAAACTTATAACCTTGTTTTAATTTTGTCCCATTGTGCAATAATTGAAAATTAAATAATCCATGTTTAAATTTTCTCAAGTTCACACTCACCACTAATTATTCGACTATTATAATTTAATTGATTTAAATTCGCCAGGTGATTATTTTTTCGTCATTCGTGTTCAGTTCATCACTGCAAAGATTAGTCGTCTTTCCTTCTTTCAGTTAAAAATATCGATCAATTTGAAAATAATACCATTTAAAATTTATACAATTTCCCCAAAAAAAAAAAACAATATTAATTTCTATTGCCTTTATTATTCTAATCACCACATAAAGTTAATTGATTTTGTTCATAAATTATGAGTGTATTTGAATATGTTACTTTTTTTCTTACTCTTATGTGACGTAATAATTCTTCTTTTGTTAATTTTAAAATAAATGTTAAATGACATACTAGGGAAAGTAAATTTATTTTGATTTCATTAAATTTGATATATGTTAAATTAATATTAACTTATTCTAATTAATTAGTTGGTTCAAAATATCGTCCATCTCTATCAACTTTTTCAATAAAATTCTTATTTTGCCTTGGTCTTTTTTACTTTTGTGGCTCCGTTCAGTCAACATGAAAACGAATACCATATTAAACTTTCATCCAGTCAAAAGATATAGTCCCGTTTTATTAAGAAATTTTGTGGTAAAATGATTATAGTCATTAATGTAAAAACAATTTTTTTTAAAAAAAAAGTAAATTTCATGAAACTATTCTCAATTATTCATCCACTCAAAGCATGTTTGTGGTTACTTAATTAAAAGTCACTTTTGTAAAGAGTAGGTTAAGACTACTTTCATAACATAAGATTTGTTAGTAAAAACGTAACTTTAAAACTCATGTTTAGCAGCTTAAGTAATAACATCTCTTCACAGCAATTGATCTTTTTCTTTCCTTAGGCATTTTCTAGCAGCATTAATAAACTCATTTGTTGCAGACAGCAGAAGCAATTAGAAAAGATTATCCTAATGAAGATTGGTTACATTTGACTGGCCNGTGGAGAATAAGATATTCTTTAGCAAACGACAGTTACACACAAGGCTTCAACTTAAGGCTTTGAAAGAGAAGTTTCATTTCAAAGTTAAAAAGTCGAATCATAAATCTCTTACTGTGTGTTGTGTCGATACTACATGCCATTGGCTAGTACGAGCTTCTAAGATAAAAACTTCAGAAATCTTTACGATTCGAGAGTACATACCTGAGCACACATGTTCTCTAGACGTTCGACGAAATGCACAAATTCACGCAACGAGTGCAATAATTGGGCATCACATAATGCGAAGGTTGGATGATGCAAACCAATCATACGTTCCTGCGGGTATTATTGGGGATATGGAACGTGAGTTTAGTGTACGGATTACCTACAACAAAGCGTGGAGGGCTAAAGAGAAGGGACTTCGATTTCTTCGTGGTACACCCGAAGAAAGTTTCCAGAAATTGCCATCATATTGTCACATGTTAACCGACAAAAATCCAGGAACTATTGCACACATTGAACTCGACTCGAGTAATAGGTTCTTGTACTTCTTCTTAGCGTTCGGGCCTAGTGTACGTGGTTTTCGAGAATACATGAGGCCAGTAATTTGTGTTGATGGAAGTCATTTGAAGGGCCAATATAAGGGAACACTACTAGTAGCTGCAGCGCAAGATGCTAACCTACAAATATATCCTCTTGCGTGGAGTGTTGTCGATGGGGAAACAAATGCATCGTGGTATTGGTTCTTTGCAAAGTTGAAAAATGCCATTGATGATCCAAACCAGCTAGTGTTTGTGTCAGACAGGAAGAAGAGTATTAAGCGGGCAATTACGAGGTTGTTCCCACTTTCTCACCACGGTGCCTGCATCTGGCATATCGAGAAAAATCTTATTGCAAGGTATAGCACATCCACTGCACGATCCTTTGGAGCCGTAGTTTAGCCCGCTTGAGAGCTTCCGTGTTCAAGCAGAGACAAAGCAGGCAAGAAGGAATTTGATCAGTTTATGACACAGATAAGAACCATTCGACCGTCAATGGCATCTTACTTGGAACGTGTCAGTATATCCACATAGTCACGGGCACATTTTGTTGGTAATCGGTACAACGTTATGACGAATAACATTGCGGAGTCACTGAATTCAGTCCTAAGGCGACAAAGAAGTTTCCATATAACCTCGTTAATCGAAAATATTACGTCATTGATGCAACGATGGTTCTACGAGAGAAAAAGTGCATCCACGAAATGTAGTACAACTGTGACACCAAAAATTGATGATGAATTGAGAAAATCATTCGACGTCGGTGCAACTTTACCAGTACGAAATTTGGACGAACTCGTTTTTGAGGTAGGTATAGCTACCGAACTTTGTACTGTCGACCTTATAGGTAACACACGTTCATGTCGAGAGTTTCAGATGCAACAAATCCCATGTTCACATGCATCCCGAGCTGCTTGCGCAAAAGAAAAATCATTGTATGATTTGTGCTCCTTTTACTACACCACAGAATATTGGCGAGCTGCGTACAATGAAGTTCTTCACCCCGTTGGCCGAGAGTCAGATTGCGTTGTTCCTCAGTCTATTTGTTCCGTCGAAGTTTTGCCCCCGAATATACGTAGAGCACCAGGTCGACCTCCTACCCAACGTCAACGGTCAAGAACTGAAAGGTCCACGTTGAGACGAAAATGCGGCCGATGTGGGGGTTCTGGACATAACAGGCAAACATGTCAGAATTCGACATCTTTAAGTGACACGTATACTTGAATGACATTGTGTATTCTGATCGTCAAATGCCCTGATAACATGAATTATCAATGTTTTGAATTTTTTTTCTTTTGTATTACTTGCTTTCTACCTCTTATTTTAAATGTTGTTGAATATATTTTTGACTTCTACTTCTTTCTGTTTCTTTCTTCGTTCTCTCTTGATATCACTTATTTGCAATTGCTTGTTGTAAAATTAAATTTGTAATATATTTTGAATCCTTTATACGGATTCCTCCCATTTTTTGTGATTTTTCTCTTATATTATTCTAGTCGTTCAAAATTTTATAGTGCACAAACAGGAAAATTCGTATGGGCATTCACTAAATACAAACAACACTTCATTTTTGAATGTCATACTGGATACAAACAAGAGAGGCCAGGTTTGGGGTATAACCACCAACAAGGGAAATGGTGCTTACATATATTCTTATGAACATTTCACTACGATATCATTTTGTTCATCATATAAGTGAATAAGTATATATCTATTTCATCACTGAGATTTTCTTAATCATTGTAGACACAATGTGGTAATGGATACAAAAACAAGCTATGAATGACTCGTTCTCCTAAGTCATTGGACCAGACAAAATGGTAATCACAACAAAAGGAAGCCATAACTCCAATACATATCGTAGACAACTATTATACAAAATGGTGATCACCCAAAAAATTATCCATCACCTATATGGATTTTATAGCACTACTATATGTACGTAAACATTTCACTTACGATGATTGCATCTTCTACATATCCTCTACGACGGACAAAGAGGACATATCACTGTCGTACTCCTCGTTGGAGCTTATGATGATCACATCTTCATTTATTACGGGAACTGCTCCAACATTTTCATCCAACAACACATGATGTGCTTCCGGTTGGACTGGTACTGGGACGATCTCACGATGAACTTGAATTGGTTCAATTTCGTCGATTAGATTCGAAAAAGGGATTGGTTGAAGGCAAACCCTACGATGGCGGTTCGAAGGTTGACAAACATATGGAACAAAAATATTGCTTTCATCATTCGAGTCCGAGTCACTGATGATCGAGTTGTCCGCGGACGACCCAGGGGGGTCGAAAGTGATAGTAACATCAAGAGCAGGAGTATGTTGAGTTGATGAAGACATAATCAATGGAAAAACTAACTAGTGCTATGACTTTGTTAAATTCTCGTATGTACATATTTAAGTAAAGTTCAACATTTTATACTGGAGAAACACTTGTCCGTTGAATGCACGATAAGATATCTCACCAACCAATATGGTTGAAGTCATTGATGGTGATTATTTTACAACTTTTTTTCACATCAATATGGTTGAGAACGTACTTGTGCTTGGCATACCAACTCTAACTGCTATAGTAATTATAAAGCTGCTTGCTACAGTTTTCGCAGTTAATACATCATTTGGTTGCCTTCACTCTTAGTTAAATTTGGTTGGATCATATTTATGTTGACATTTGATGCCTTCTCGACATTTGTAATGTCGTTATCGACATTAAATAGCTGTTAATCTCGACACTTGACATTACGAATGTCTAGAACGACACTTGGACCAAAATACGATATTTCTCTGCATTTCTTCGATTTTCGGACGTTTGATATGTCGTTCTCGACATTACATAGCTGTGAATCTCAACACTTGATATTTCATTTGTCTAGAATGACACTTCGAGAACATAATACATACCACCATATAAATCGAAATATACAAACCACTGTGTAAACCAAAATACATTTTACGTGCCACCACATAAAATCAAAATTCATGTTATGTACCACCACATAAAGCAAAATACATATTGCAAAAAGCGGTATCATGAACCGGCTGATCATCAACAGTTACACAAGCGAAGTACAGTTCAGCCACGACAACTGTTTCACTATCGGGGATAAAGAAAGTATTCGTTATTCAAAAAATCGACCGCAATCTTTCTTCTGTATATTGACATTCTCTCTGCTGAAACTGATTCTATTGGATACCCGAGAATGAAGCATTCTATATATTTGAGTACAAACATTATACAATTTGGCATGTACAATAAATGATTTTTCGTTAGTCTAAATTAGTATATACAATAGATTAACTACGGTAGTAAATAACAAGAGTTGAAATGCTCACCCATTGTTCGCACACGGTAGATAAGGTATAATCTCCATCTTCATTGGATCATTTATATGTTTCTTTATATCTCGTCTGGTGGACAGGGGTTCGCACTGCAATAATGTTTGAACGACTGTGCATATTGCTTCTGCGTGAGCCTTGATTGCATCAGGTGTGTGAACATTATTGCTGCAGTCGTATATATAGAATTTCCATTCACGAATATTGACCAGAAACAGATAACATTCATTCCCTGGATATGCACTTGGAATTAATAAATACTTGCATCCCATTCACGAACGACCAGCTACAGGCAATGTACCGTTGACATACCTTGTAGGCGAGTTCCATCTGATTCACCTGTCTGGTTATATTCCATGTGCCACCTCATTTGCTGACAACACTCCTCTTCAAATTGAAAATTCAAAATTGCATATTTTTTATTGACGAGAGTACAATCTTCATTCATACGCTGCCTCAATAACTTCAGCTCCAACTCAATATGCTAATGCAATAAATATATGTAACATATATTATACATATTAACTACGAAATTTAATTTATTGTGATTGCAAACCTTCACTCACCGCAATATTCAGTGGTTTCTTTAAACTTTCTTGTGTTGTAATTTGACAAATTATAAATTTCTTTTTAATTCATTTTGTTCCATTAAAATTTTATATTCACAAAAAAAATATATTAACGTTTTGTACAATTCAAATTTTATGTTGAAAAAAAAATGTTCGATAAATTTCTTTAATTTATTAAAACTGATCGAGTTAATCAATTTTTCCTCACTAACTGCTAAGTAGCACGAAATTTATTTTATTTCCACATACATGATCACACAAAATGACACATATGTTCACATATTATTGAAAACAAAAATATAAGGGATGTTAACATTTATATTGAAACAATATATTTCTTGACATTTCACTCATTTCTTGACATTTGACGTGTAGTTCTCGACATTAAATGTCTACTAATCTGGACACTTGACAGTACATTTGTATAGAACGACATTTCAACTAAAGTATAGGATTTCTCCACATTTCATTAGAACATTGACATCTCCTACTCCACTATATGAGATAATAAAGTTATAAACTATTTTCAACCACCGGTTTACATCCATAAAATATTACATACCACCATATAAACAAAAATATGCAAACCACTGTCTAAACCAAAATAAATTTTCCGCACCACGACATAAACCAAAATACATATTGAAAAACCACCATATAAATCAAAATAGGTAAACCTCTAAATTCTACGCATCCCTCTTACCCCTCTTGCGACCAGATCGTGTGTGGCGTCTTTGTGTTTACACTAGCCTTCTTCAGCCTCAACGATCGAGGTCTATGTGTAGGTGGATCAGCTGCCATCGAAGGTCCAGAAACGGTGCTATCATGAACCAGTTGATCATCAATGGTCACACCAACTGTAGGTACAACGGCTGGTGCCTCTTTCACAATATCACAAGCAATATATACTGACCCAAGTACTCCAACCCCACCTCCTGACGTTATGGACACATCAGGGATATTGCAAACAACTGGTTCGGTTGCCTCTCCGACATCCTGTCTGTCTGCAAAAATATTGGGAGTGAAAACATCATGTCGGGGCTCATCTCCACTGCGATCATCATGACCAAATCCACCATACTCAGCACCAACATTGTGTTGTCCAATTTCTGTAGCAACTTCATCAAACCTTCGTCGAAGAACATTCATCTCATCAGTGACATGATTTCTCAAACCACACACATGACCTCCCAGATCATTTTGGAGACTAGCGAATCTTGTGTTTATTTCTTTCCTCAAATCCCCCATCTTGCTCTCAAATGCCTCCCGTTGCTCATTCAAGATAACTCTTATCTCATTTAAAGACACATGTCTTTCAACGATGGGATCCCCATACTCTTCTTCTCTGCCTTCAACCAGATGCAAACCTCGATGACGAGGTCCACCTTTGTTGCCTCTCTGGGATTTATTTGATCGATGGTTGTTGTCATCGTTCCGTATGACATCATCGTCAACTGGACAAGCTTGTATTTCTATTGATTGAGCAACAAGATCATCTAAAACGGGGTCGGCTGCGTCTTCCAACGGAACTAGATCGACGAAGTACGACTGTAATTCTTTTGCAGCAGTTGCTCGCAGCGTAGCCCACAAGTGCACCTACAGGAGAAGAAAAATAGGTGAAATGAAAAAATATATATTGCGGAGTGTAAGGCAATTAAGTATGTAAATCGCCTACATTTGTCTTCTCAAAAAAATCTGAATATGTTCAGGAATGAGGTTGTTTCATGCCAGACCACCGCAACATCCTCGGGACATCGTCACAAGTCTTACTCGAGAATCAAGCTCCCAACTCCGAAATTGCCTCGTACGTCCAAATCTGCATGACATTTGTAACAGTAATAAACATATTTGGAGATAAATAACAATGAGCGATGAGAAGAATTGAAATGAACCAAAATAGATGTATACCTGGACAGCAAGAGGGAATCCGTACAATGTGTAGGTCATCCTATCACAATCATTCACTTTTACCATGTCCGCCTTTCTTCCCCATCCACGTAGTAGTGATTTGATGAGAAGTTGAAAACATACTGTCCCCCATGGGTAGGCATTGAAAAAATCCAAGTCGTCAACGATGGAAAGAGTTGTCGAATTTATTCCTACATTTCGATCTCTTGAATTAAATACCCCTTCAATAATTAGTGCCAACTCAAGCTTGTAATGATCGTTACGGTTGGCACATTTCAAAAAAGCTTTCTCCAGGTCGCTACACGTTATTCGGTCCATATTAGCAAACATTTTATCTTGTAGACGGGTTTTCTCTAGGATTTTGTCAACTTCGGCACCTTTAGGCACTGGACTGCACTTCAAGCCAGTAATTAGTGCGAACTCCGGTAGTCCAAATCGTGCAAACCTTTGGTTCACCTTGAACCAAGCCTCAAACCGCTTTCGGCATACCACCGATCTGTTTACCATTTCATGAATTCATTGAGCAGATAGTTTCAATTCCCGTAACCTTGCAACATGTCCTATACAACTGTCCTCCAACTGACGCTTTTGCTGTGGATCCAATTTGTTGAGGACAACTGATATATATTTTGTATTGCTCACTTGCGACACATGGGCCGGAACACGTTCTTCCTCCGGAATATTATATTGGTGTGTCATACTCATCTACAAATGAAAACAATATTTTAACAAATACTATGAGAACGTACAAATGAAATCAAATATAACATTCTTGTTAAAATGCAGTGCAAGAAAAATAATTTTTACAATACAATGGTTTGATAAAATATCATATCTAAACTAAGTTGTTTAATTGTTGAAATTAAAACAAACCTAACTTCTGATCTGAAGCTATCATGTAACCATTTTATAGTTGATCACCATTCAAACAGTTCAAAAGTATATACACAATCTTCTACAATTTCATTAAGTTAATTGCCTAATTTAGATATGCAAATAAGTCGAAAATACAATATTCTTTAACAAAATAAATAACAACAACATAGCCTTGTATTAAATAAATTTAGAGCTAACTACAACAGACCATACGCAAAATCAAGTATACATGACGTAAGATTTGACAAAGTTTTCTATCTGTTATCAACCTATCACAGTCTTCTTCCATAAGAAACCATCAATATACAAATGCAACCCTCAACAAGATGCATAACAAATTTGATGCGAAAATGAAGCCATTTAGTTGCTGATTAGCATTCAAACGGTCTTAAGAGTGTATAATAGCAACACAATCTGTGTCATTTCATCATGTTTATTGCCTAACTCAGATGCGAAATATGCCTCAAATGGAGTATTCTTCACTTCGTACTAGTGTTATTTATCATCCAGCAGCATCAAATTTAGTTCACATATAGATTATATCTCAAAAGTAAAAATACAATAACAGGGACAACAGAAAGTACAATCATTTTCCTGATTTCTTTAAACACTTTACCTCTTCAACCTTTTTGACAGTATCTCGCATGTACCACTTTTTATCTCAAATTGTATCAACAGTTAGTATTTGCTCGCCCAATAGAATAGAGACACTCAGTGACCTTGACATCAATTTATGTTAAACTAGCCAAATCTTAGGATTTAGGAAGATGGGAGACTTGGGGAAGTGAAAAAAAATAACGAAATAAAAAAAAATAACGAAATAAACTTACTCTATAGCACTGGACTCTGAAGTGTGGTGGGCAAACGGCAACTGGGAAAATAAGAGAGAAATGTACAGGCTCGTTGTCGGCGAGTTGGGTCAGAGTGAAGATTGAGAGACTGAGAGTGAGAGTTAAGAGGACTTAGTTTAGGGCTTCTTTTATTTTTTCATTCCCCCGCCTTCATTTCTTTTTTTCTTTTTTTTTTGTATTCGGGTCGAGTTATATCAGGTTTTCCATTTTTTACCCATAACTCGATCCAATTCGACCCGCACCTACTTGACCCATAACCCGACCCACATCGACCCACACCTATCCAACCCAGGCATTTAATGCTGATTGACATTTCTACGCTGATTGACATGAATAGTGATATGAAAAATTTTGAATTCTTGTGTGAAAATAATATTTCTAACAGGGGTATTTTCGTCTACATAATTCGAAAATGGACATTGACAAAATTGTGGACATTTTGGTAAATGACTCGCTGAAAATGGACATTACGTGAAATTTCCTCTTTAATATATATACTAAAACCTCCTTAGTCAAGAAGAAATCTCGTGGTTCTTTTATTTTTATTTTTTTCAAATTTTTTATGGTTGTGTTTCAAGAAGGAGACCATGAATCAATCACTAGTATGTATACAGAACATGTGATTGGGTTGGAATTTTAGTTTGTGCATTGATTCAGCCAAGGTTTATGCCATAATTAATCAAATATTTAGATGGCACTCACTCTAATAGTAATGCTCACTTATTGAGCTATGACATAAATAATTTACTAGGCATAGATGGGAAATTAGGTCAACTTATGAATTTAATATATCATATTTATCCCTCCTTTCATAGCACTCTAACAGCGTTTTTGGACAAAATCCGTGATTGGGGATAAGATTTAGTTAGTGAAAGGTTAAAAAATAAGAATATGATTAAATAAAAATAAAAATAAAGGTATAATATGATATTAATTAAAAGTTAAGGACCTGTAATGAATTAAAATATGGTGCATTTATAAAATGATGTGACAAGAATATAAAGTTTTTTTCAAAGAACAATGACAAATATATTGCCATGTAGATCTAGACTAGTGATTTTTTTATTTTTTATTTTTAGAAAAATAATTTTCACAATTAAATCTTGATCATTTGAATTTTTTTTCAAGAAAATTTGCAAACATTATCACTCGAGTAATTGGACTCAATACGAATACAATATATTCAATAGAATCTAGTTAGAAGATTTGAAATAACATGGAATTTTAGATAAAACAATAAACATTAGAGGAAAAGAGCTTAAATGGCTTAGTACGATGCACATAAGAATTTATTCAATCAGGGTTGGGCAAAAGTGCTTATCGACTTTTCCTAATCGAGTAGAACAAAGAACTCAAGAAACCTTAACATGATCAAAAACACATCCTCTGTATGATCGCGAAGGTGACAAAAAATCTTAAACAAGGTTAAGTAACTTAAGTGCTAGTTAACTCATGGTTCTTGTAAGTAGTCTGAGTATTGCGTTTAATTAGGGCTTGTACTCCATGCTAGAATCCAAAATTTTCTCTACATTTTCTTGGTAGCTTTTCTTGTCATTTTTCCTCCCCTCATTCCATTTCACCAGTAGTGGAACGACAATATCCACAATATAGGGGTAACAAATATTGAATTGACAAAATATACATATATTTTATATTCATTACTAGGACAATTGTCACCTCGACTCCTTTTCTCGTGGCTCTGCCACAACTTTCACCCAACTTAATTTCCTTCAACCAAACATAGCCCATCTCATAAACTTCGTGTTGCCATGTACGTGCATGGTGTGTCGCTACAAGATACTTACATGTATGTCCGGTAAAATTGATAAAATTATATTAAAATCTTTTAAATGTTGCAACTAAATATACCAATGTTCAATTAAAAAGAAACTTTTTCAGCCTCCGAGGCATAACCAAGTGGTACAAAGAATATGAGTGAGGTAGTCTCAGCCTTGTTGGTTGCCGCAGTGTGAGGATTCGATTTCTGAGATATGAAATTGGATTCTTTGTGAGCACCAATGTACAGACAAACTCTTATTCCGTTATTGACCTCCCTCACGATATTCCAGAGGTGGGACGATGAGGCCCCTCAAGATTGGAGTTCAACCTTTTTAAAAAGAAACTTTTCCTTTTCTTTCTTCATTTCTTATTATTCATTTGGCAAGCCTTTCACTCATATCAAAACCTCCCTAGTTAAGAAGAGAATTTTGCCTCCTTCCTTCTTTTTCTGTTCCTTTTTCCCCTATATCCACTTTATGCATTGATTTACCCAAAGTTTATTCTAAAGCTAAGAAAATTAGGTGCTATTCTGTGCTTGTAAAATTTGGAGCACATGCCTTCATAAATTCCATCTCCACGTGTGCCAATACTTGCTCCCTCTTATGGTAATGCTCTATTATTGAGCTATTACTTAAATAGTTTAAGTACCCATAGATGGCTATGAGTGTTTAAATTAGGTCAAGCTATGAAATTTGACCATGTTAGACAAATTTAAAAAGTTCATTACCTCGAAAAAATTTATCTAACATGCTACGCTGATAGGGTTTATTGACGGGGAATTGAACAGAGCGCCACTATCAAGTATCAATAAACCCTATTTGAGTGATTTAATTGAAAATTTTAACACCGAAAGACCTGCTTATTAGGAAGTTAATTATGAAGTTTTGTCAATTCATAATAATTTTAGTGGGGGTTCGATTCCCGTAACATGGAATTAGACTTCTTGTAGGCACTGTGTACAGACAGTTCTTGTTCCTTAACCTCTTGAGACACATTCCACAATTTACCTTCCTCACAAAACTCTAGAGATGGGACGTTTGGCGGCCTCAAATTTGAGGTTCAACCTTTTAAATAATGTGCAGCCTGGGCCGAATTGTTCTATCCTGTTGACACATCACGATTTTAATAAATATACTTTAAAAAAAATTATTTAAAATTATTTTAAACTAGTCTCTTTAATGAACTAGACTTCTAAATATTTTCGTATCTGACGCTCTAGCGCCTTCTCGTAACTTTAGGGGAGTCGGTTAAGTTAACCCACCTCCTTAAAACGACACGCCCGTAATATAATTCCCTCACAGCCCAATAAAAAGGGATGAAGAATGCCTACAAAAGCTTGTATCCTTATCCAAAATACACGTGTAAGAATTACAGTTATCGTGCCACGTTCTTTACTTAAAATACGAAAGAACATGCTATTCATTTTAGGGTAATTGGCGCAAAACATCCTTACTTTTCGAGATTATTGTGGAAAACATCCATACCTTTCATTTTTTGGCATTTTTGCCCTTATTTACCACCTTTCTTGCGCTGAAGGTCCTTTTCACTGTTTTTTGAAGATTTTGTCCTTTATTCAAATAAAAGAAAAAGAATAGAATAGAAAACAAAAGAATTAATTGCAACTAATACCCCAAAATTTCAAAAAATTACAAATTAGTAATAAATATAGGAGTTAATAGCCCAAATGGTTACTAAACTTTGCCAAAGGTCCAAAAAGGTCATTGAACTTTTTTAAATACAAAAAGAAAAAAAAAACCAACAAAAAAAATTGAAGAAACGAGCCCCACCAACAAAAAAAGACAAAAAAAATAAGGAAGGTGAAAATGGAGGAAGGTGAAAAGTAAACCAAAAATTATTTTTTATTTTTTCAATCATACATTTTTAATCAAAATTTATTGAAAATTTTATTTTTAAAAATAAAGAAAAAAATACAGATTAGTTTTGCTAAAAATAAAATTTTCAATAAATTTTGATTAAAAATGTACGATTGAAAAAATAAAAAATAATTTTTGGTTTACTTTTCACCTTCCTCTATTTTCACATTCCTTATTTTATTTTTATTATTATTATTTTTGGTCCTTTTTTTGTTGGTGGGGCCCGTTTCTTCAATTTTTTTTGTTGGTATTTTTGATTTTTTTTTCTTTTTGTATATAAAAAAGTTCAATGACTTTTTGGACCTTTGGCAAAGTTTAGTAACCATTTGGGCTATTAACTCCTATATTTATTACTAATTTGTAATTTTTTGAAATTTTGGGGTATTAGTTGCAATTAATTCTTTTGTTTTCTATTCTATTCTTTTTCTTTTATTTGAATAGAGGGCAAAATCGTCAAAAAACAGTGAAAAGGACCTTCAGCGCAAGAAAGGTGGTAAATAAGGGCAAAAATGCCAAAAAATGAAAGGTAGGAACGTTTTACACAATAACCTCGAAAGGTAAGGATGTTTTGCGCCAATTACCCATTCATTTTATTACCCCCGAACCCATGTGCAGTAACCATGGTTAAAATTTACCCTAACCATGGATGAACCTCCATTACCCCAGCAGTTTATAAACAAACTGAACCCGTTCGACAATACCACAAAAAAATGATGATCGGAGTAAGAAACTATGATAGCCAGACGGAACATGTACCTCCATGGTCCTTCGCTACAGATGATTCCAACTCTTACATTCTTAGCCCTAATATGAATGTTAACGGCGGCGGGGGCGGCTCCATTGATGACTATTCTATTTTCACGGCGTTGCAGCGCTATTTGCCGTCTAACTCCGTTGGGGAAGGGGACTTAACGGTGGACGCGCACACGTGTGACCAATTCAGGATGTTTGAGTTCAAGGTGAGGAAGTGCTCGCGTGGGAAGTCACATGACTGGACGGAGTGTCCGTACGCCCATCCCGGTGAAAAGGCTCGCCGGAGGGACCCCAGGAAGTTTCATTATTCCGGCACCGCGTGCCCGGAGTTTCGTAAAGGGGCCTGCAAGAAGGGTGACGCATGTGAATACGCACATGGGGTTTTTGAGTGCTGGCTTCACCCGGCGCGCTATCGTACGCAGCCATGCAAGGATGGTCTTAACTGTAAGAGAAGGGTTTGTTTCTTCGCTCACTCGGCCGATCAGCTCCGGGTTCTGAGTCCACGAGCCGAGTCGTATGACGGCTCGCCACGCCGGCTTGCATTCATATCATCGCCGGATTCTGGCTCTCCACCGACTGAGTCGCCACCAATGTCTCCGATGACCCCTGCCGCCACAACCTCCATGAGCTCTCTCAATCGGTCGCTCGGATCGAATTCAATCAACGAAACAATCGCTTCTTTGCGCCAGCTGCAGTTGAACAAGGTGAAGTCTATACCTTCCTCTTGGAATCTACAAGTGGGTTGTTCTCCCTCTGGGCTGGGTTCGCCCCGGGTATCCGTTACCCGACCTGGATGCTTGAGTCTACCATCAACTCCTACCAAACCCTTGTCCCGGGCAGGTTTCAGGTGGGACAAGGACGTTGGCTACGAGGAGCCACCTACGGAGAGGATTGAATCAGGGAGGGATTTGAGGGTTCAGATGTTTGAGAGATTGAGCAAGGAGAATCCATTGGTTAGGGTTAACCACTTGAACTGGAACCTTAACCCGAACCCCGCTCAGGACCCGAACCCTGACATCGGGTGGGTCTCTGACATGTTGAACTAATCATGTTTTATATTTTGGTGGCCTTCTATTAATTCTGCATGCAAATAGTACTGGAAAAAGGGAAAAGCTGTTAATTTGTCATTTTGGGAGCAACACATTGAAGATTCTGTAAATTATGTTGCTGCATAAACTGCTGGTTATTACGATGTCGTTCGGTTTTCGCCTAGTTTTTGAACGAATAGTTTCCGTACAATCTATCTGTAAATATATTAGCAGTTCAGTTTGAAGAGCAATCTCTCTTTTCTGGGGGCTGAAAATTTGTAAGAAAAGATGAGAGTTCATTGCAAGAAGACCTGTGCTGGCCAAAAAGAACAGGTAGCCCAGAATATGGATTGCTTTATTTTTATTTATTAATTAAGGTTGTTCATAGTTATTTATTACCAGTGTTTTCACAAGCTCAAGTTATAAGCTTGTAATGCAAGTTAATATTTTTGAGTTAGGATCTTTGTTATAAGCTTTCTGCCGTTCAGTTTTAGCTTCCAACACGTTAGCTAATACTTCAGAAACTATTGAAGTTATAATTATATAAAAATGAATAGATTCACGATGAACTTTGTCAATAAAAGATTATTTAAGTCCTCACATAAGCATGATTTGTTGTAAATTTTTATTTACATATACTGAGCAATTTTCTTCAATGTGTGTGGCGAGGAGATCAATTCTGCTAGGATCTTGTTTCGAGTCTCCTTTAGAAAAGAAATTGTATTTTTAATTAATGTTTAGACATTATTTTAAACATGTAGTTTTTAGTAAAATAATTTTATACATAAATTTAAGTTTTTTTTAACTATGAGCCTGTTTCGGATTATTTTTTGTCGTTAGGAAAAAAGTGGGATTTTTTTGTGAGAGAAGAAGTCAAATATGACACATAGAATAGTGAAATAACGATTAAAAAATTAATTTTTTAGGGGAAAATTCATTTTCAAACTGACTGTATATATTTTTTATTAATACATTATTTAAAATTATATTTTTCTCTAGATATGGATATACATGGAAACAAAACCAGATAAACAAGTTTGTACAAAAATGGTAAACTCTAGCTTCAACCTTTATGTCTGGATTGGAGAGACAAGAAAAGGATTAGGTTAAGGATGCCCAATTGTGGGGACAGATGAGATTTTCTTTTAGAAAGGTTGGATTTTGTTTTGACCAAACAATGTGACCTTGAAACTTGGAGGGTCTTATCTCTTGAAGTGGGATCCACCAATACCTAGATCTAGGGCTACTATTAATTGCAAGGGGCTAACCCTCCCATCAGGCAATTACAAGTGTGCGGTTAAAGCATACTATGGGAAAATTGAGCTCATGGTTCTTACTTTTGGCTTGGGTGATGAATTGGTCCTCAATCTACCACTTTTTTAAAAAAATAGCAAGTTGATTTCTTTAATTTTTTGATATTACCATACAATAAGTTCTTCTTAAACATGGAAGTCATTCGAGTATTTGTTCTTGACACTCACGTGGTCAAGTTCATAAGGCTAGATTTTGTTTCTGAAACGGAACTAATGTTTAAAGATATGGAGTACATTGTTTAATTTGTTAATGATCACCATTATTAGACCCCTTGATCATGTACAGGTACATGATCCACGCTTCGAAAATATTCCTTTCATTGTTGTAAAACAATCTTTGTATTTGTAAAAGATTATTGAAATTAGAGGGATTTGTCTAATATCTATTATGCATGTGGTTGTACGAGGCGTATTGTGAAATCTTGCTCGATGATCATGTCATAACCAAACTTCATATCTTGAACCATGTTTGAGAGATTGCTGGAGACCATGTCTCCTTTTTGACTTGAAAACTTACCCTTCCTCTCCATGAGCTCATTTATTCATTTATAGTTATCACTATTACGATCAAACTCGAGATTTAGAATGACGATATTTATCAAGGACTACTTGATGCATGATTCCCTTTTTGGTCTTAACAAATTGTATTTTTTTCTCAATTCAATGAAAGATTTGGATAGGTCTTATTATTATTCACTACTAAGAGCATTTTGAATAAAGTTGTAGGTTCTTGTAGAAGTTTATCACGTAATTAAAAGTGGATGACATTTTTTAAAAAATCTCTTCAATGCAAGCTAACAATGATTCGATCAAGTTGACGTGACAAACAAGAAATAGATGTCTAAAAGCCTGTTCGATTGAAATGTTCGTCTAGATGAAGTTGCTTGGACGTGATCTTTTTTTAAATGTCAATGAAATTAAACTCACTTGAATAACAATTTGTAAAATACATTGAAGATCAATCTTGGGATTGATCATATATTCATTAAACATCGATATCATGTGAACTTAAAAGTCTTTCAAATTGACCCCTCTTGTAGACGGTGATCCACTAAATCCATTTAATCTTGCAACTTTAGTGAAAGGTTGAAGATAAATTTTTTACTTTTTAAAAGTTTAAGGGTTAATTAACCACTCAACTAAAAGATTGAAGGGTGATAGTGCAATTTCTAATATAAAGCTATAGGCATTATGATTTTTCCGTACATCTGATTTTTTTTTTTATTCCAAGTAATTGATTGAAGATGGGGATGGTATAGTCGTAGGTACATTTGTCTGCGCCGTGCCAAAAGAAACACTACAAGTGTGCGGTGATATTTGTTGGATCATCATTACAATTGACATTTCCCTGCGCTGATGGAGTAAATGCTTGTACAGTTTGGTCGACCAAATTTTTAGTACTCTCAAAATATAAAAATTCAATACTTCATGATATGTGTATTATTATTTACACGTGAACTAATAGGGACAAGAAATACTAAAGTTTCGATCCTCATTATTTGGTAAAGAATCCGTTTTGAAATAATAGATTAATGTAAAATATGTGCTTAAAAAAAATTAGATTTGCTTGTAATATTATTTTATTGAAAAATGTGCGCTTACGTAAAAATTGAGGTCTACGGAATATCAAACAAAAGGCTTTCATTGACATTCGTAGCAGCTAATCTAACAAGATAAGACTTTCATTGACTTTCACTCTACCGCGTTGTCATACTTCTTCATAAAAAATATTTCAAGTGGGAATGTATCCTAAATGAAACGTCAGAATTCTTGGATAGTATTTCAATGGATAATGCAGGTGGAGAGACATCTAGCCGAAGAATCTACAGAGACCTTTGCTATCTGCCTGCCTTTACGGAGGAGGTGAGCTTTACTTAGTTTTCTTTCATTCTCGTATCTCCGAACCTTAGATCTTGTAGAACTTGAATAGAGAGACCTAAAATGGACTCGGATCCTATCACTGCTCGAACAAGAGAATATATCAAAAATATCCTTCAAGAAAATTTGGAATGATTATGCATCAATAATTTAATCTTCTCATCTTAAGAAACTCGTCTCAGTATACTTGATTTTTAGACATTCTTGGGGTTCTATTGGCTTGGGAGAATGTTCAATCATAAACAATTTGAATTAGTGGTGATTTGATGTTGGCATAGTTGATTAGAACCCATTAATTTTTGGCTTGGCGTAGCTTCTATGAGTGTGATGGTTGGAAAATTGTTGTAATTATTGTAATTCCCACTCGATAATGCCATTCCCATCTATCCACTCCTTTCGGATATTACGGAACGTGATAAGTTTGATTAATTGATTTTTACCAATGTAATATTTGATGCCGACACTGTTATTCTATTTGTGGTTGACAAGGCACAATATTCTTAAATTAATAAATTAACTTGCCATCCCTAGTATCGATTATTTTGAAGCCAGACACAAGCGTAAAGAAATCTATTTATAGTTTAAGATTGAACAAAAAAAAGTGCAAATGCCTAAATAAAACTACATAAAAGTATAATATCCAATTTCATTCGGTAAAAGAAATCTTATGGAGAACTAAAATTTATCGAATCGATAAATGTAATGATCATAGTTAAAGGTTGAACTCCAACCTTGAGGGACCCCACCGCTCTGTCCCTAAAGATTTGTGAGAAAGGTAAATCGCGGGATGTACCCCAACAGATTAGGGAATAAAAGCTCTATGTACACTGCGCCTACAAGGAGTCCAATTCCATGTCTCAGAAATTGAACCCCCACACTACGGTTGCTTGTAAGACGTGAGATAACCTCACCCCTGTCATTTGCACCACTGCGCTATGCCCGGGAGGCAATTATCATAGTTGATAGCTAGTTGGTTAGTCAAATTCCAATGGAAATGATACAAACTTCAATTCAATTACTTCGACCATTTTCAAGCCCAACACGTTTACAATATAGAGCCATTAAGGGTACTAATCAGGCCACCATACCAAGAAGGTCGAGGATGGGTGTGTTCGAGACACAGAAAACTCGAGATATTAAAACACAAACTAAGCAACGATCCATGACAAAATGAACTGTTGATCTGGTATTTTTAGCATTTGCCTCACATAATATACACAGAATATAGTTGGAAATTTTAAGTGTACCACGAAGTTGAAAATGCTGGTTCATAAATTTCCCAATCAGTTCTGGTAGATCAACTGTTACACTAACACATCTACTTGAATATCTTCAACTCCACACTGACGGATAACATTGAATTTACCAGTGAAATAGAAAAGAAAAACGTTGCTTAAAGAGCCATTTCTGCTTGCAGAGCAGCGAGTTCATCTTCCTCAGCTGTAGGCTTATGAGAAGCAGGGCGAGCTGGCACTCTGCCTGTTGGAACATGTACTGGAGCAACTGGGGCGGTGGTTGCAGGCTGAAGAAGTTGTTCCTCCAATTCTGCACCTTCCAACTCTTCAAGCTCGGCCTCCAATTCATCCTGGAATGAATGGAAATATTCACTTCTAAGCACAAATGTACAAGTACACGAAATATAAAACATTGGATAGACCTTGATAACTCTGATATAATTAAAGCTTCAGTAATGTCAGTTTAACAGGAATAAGACATAAACCTCATCAAAGTCCGCTGCTGCACCAATGGGGGTAGCCAAAGCTTCCTGAATCATCTTCATGTTCTCTGTCTGTTCGTTTATCTCATCCATTGTCTTGTCCACGTCATCAATATTCCTGAATGTTAGATACCATTTGAAAATTGGGTTAGATACTATTTAGGTGCACATAATATGTAATTTGCCAAAAATCCTGTTCGTTTATGTAATCTTACTCTACATCAAGATTTTGTATAAAAAGATATTCTACCCCATAGAAAAGGAACATAATTATTTCATCACATCTGATTGTCTACATAGTTTAAATCAACAACTTACGTTGCTTTCTGCATTGCTTTCATTGCCGCTGCCCCAGATCTTAGAGCATCAACAGTTTCAGTTGTGGCTTTTGCACCTTCTAATAGTATCATCTAACAATGAAACGTTTGATGTATGAACTCCAAGTGAGACTTTCTCTAAGAAATTTATTGATTCATTGACAAATATGCAATACCATGCAAATGGGAATCCAAGGCTAACCTGATCGTGGATGCGTAGTTGAAAATTTCCAAGCTGCTCAATTTGTTGTTCGTATAACCTCTTCCTCTTCAAACATTGTATAGCCGCTGCACGAAGAAATGTTTAAAATTAACATCAGTTGACTTCTCAGTTTAATGAAGATTCTCTCACGGCATGAAACTTACAAAACGATTCAAGAAAACCACGATGACTAGTAACAGATTTGGGACAGCAAAAAGAGCCATGCAGAAATATTTTAAACTAAAATTACAGAGGCTAAATTGCTGAAACTTCTTTTCAGTGCAGACTAGTTATTACTGCATTAAAATATCGCATTAAGGGACTCTCTATTTATCAAAAGCATTTTAGGTATAACAGAGAGCATCTTAAAATTTAGAGAGTAAATTTTTTATAAACTACAATAATGCTCTCTATTTTGGCTCGTTATTTTACTTTTTATGAACAAAATTTGTTGTTTTCTCCTCATTAACTTAAATATTTTTTTAGATGTGGCAAATCAATTCAAATATGGTTTGAATAATTTGAGAAGTAGAGTATGAAATATGCAACTTATTAAATCATTATAAAGCAAGAATAGAGTAGAAAGCCAAACCCTATCTCTATTGAACTTTATAATTTTAAAAGTTAAAATAGAATCTCTTGGAACTTATTTTTATGCATTACCTCTCTATTGGATGGCGTAGGGACATATTGCAAACACTAATGCATCCATAGTTATTAACCACAACCAGTATGTTGACCAAGGCAAGCTACCAGGTCATTGGGTCACTTGTCCAAAACGTGGGTCAGTGTATTAATAAGGGTGGACATGATTCCATTCAGATTTGGTTTTAAGAGAATCGAACCCAATTATGAATTTTTATTTATTTATTTTATTTATTTTTTAATAATAATGGAACCAACGATTTTTTTTTAAGATACGAAACCAAACCAACCCGGAATCAAATCGTTCAGTTCCGGTTTTGTCTGATTTGGTTCTGGTTCCATTACTTAAATTTTTGAATGATAAATGCAAATTAAAATCTATCACTATATCTCTAATAGTATTATATGCCTATAAAAAAAATAGAGTAAAGATCAAACATTCAGCAAATTCAACTTCAAATTATCAATCATCAAATGAAATATTGTATGATAAAATTCATTCACAAAAGTCCAAATTAACAAACAAAACATAGTCATAATTTGAATATACAAACATCAAGTTCCATCCCCATACAAAATAGTCTAATAACAATGATTGATGAATGTAGACGAACGAGTCATTGACAATAGTTAAATTTTTTGGTGTGATTCATTGATTTTGTAAAAAAATATATACAAAAAAGTTTTAAAAAGTTGAGTTTGGTTCTTGGTAACCAAAACAAAATCATCATTATTATTATTATTATTATTATTTTGTGGAACCGAACCAAACTGCTTGGCCTGGTCATTTTGTCCACCCCCAAGTGTATATATTGAAGTTTCTTAAAAAATATTAACTGAACTCCTCAATTAATTAAATGTCCTTTTATTTTTGGAATATAAAATAAAATGTATAAATTGGATCAAAAAATGATGAATGAGTTTCGACTTCTGTTTTATCATGTACAATATATTGATGCTGTAATAATGTTTTTTCAGTCATTTCAATATAAGTTGGTTTGTGGTGGAAATAATCTCCCAGGTGTTGAAGATTCAAATTCAAAATATGTCAGAACTTTTAAAAATTTCAAAAACTGGGTTGGTTTAACCGCACCAGTTCACAGTTTTTGAGGGAAAACCTACCAGTTCCTCAGGTTCAAAATCGGTTCAGTTGCTCATCAATCTTACTATCCTACGGTCCAATCTGGTCTAGGTTTAATAACTATGAATGCATTACTTTAATCTACATGTTTCTTCTTCCTTTCGGCAAAATCACTAAGGGAGGATGTGGGCAGAAAGTGATGCGGACAATCATTTACTATTTATTTTCTATTTGGACTATTAGTTATATTTTATTTGAATTATTATTTATATTTCTGTTATTGGGCTTGTTTAGCGGGTTTGGCCCAAACCCTTCTCTTTAGGATTTTTGTTTTGTTATTTATTTCTGTTTTGTTGCGTATTTGAGACAGTTGATGAATTGATTGAATAATAAAGTGGCTGTAGCCCCGTTTTTCCTTTCTTCTTCCCTCTCTCTGTGTTCTCCTCTCGGTCCCCCCTTCTCTTCTCCTCCCTTCTCCTTCTTCTTTCTTTCTTTGTTATTCGTTCTACATCAGCAAGTGATGCTCATCCCATTAGAAGGCAATCTAAAATATTAAATTTGGAAGGAAAAAAAAATTAAGTTTTTAAATAACTACTGCTGAACTCTCGCGCAAGCTTACACATTTAAACTAAGTAATTGGTAACAGTGGTTTGACAGATCCATACATAAAAAATAACAGAGATTTATTGCGTCAACCAACAAGAGAAACTAGTTACCGGGTGAACCAAGTTAACCAAGTTGAAAAACTAATTTCTCCCTGCAACTACAAACCGTACAAGAAATATTATACCATTCAAATGAATACAGAAAGTAACCATTGCACTACTGCCTCACTGAAATATGGTTTCCATAAATGTGAATGTAAATAATGTTCATACTATTTTAGTTATAAATATGTTCCATAAGCAAATTCACCTACAAAAATATAAACACTAACATTACTGAAACGGCTTACAAAAGCTATAAATGGACACCCCAAGTTTTTTTTCCCATTCCATTTATTACTTCGGTTTATTATGTTTTTTCAGGCACGACAGAGGGGGCGGGGGATAAAGAATTTTTGGTTCGCACCTCTTTTGTTTTTCGCTTTTGTGAAGTCCTTGGCCTTCTCAACCTCAGCAGAAGCCTTCTTTTGAAGTACTTTTTCCTTCTTCTCAAGCATCTCAAGATTCTACACAAGGATAAGAATGAAATAACCAATCTGTGGAAAGATGGAAAACATTCAATACATATAGGAAAAGCTACAATGAGTTATAAATCTGACCAATTCAAATGTTCAAGACAAAAATTTTAGAGATAAAGCCTGTTCAAAGATCAATACCTATGCTACCATCACCTTAAGCACGTGAAAAATAATTGCTCACTAAAAACTACGGATATGGTAGAAGCCACAATACCTTTCAAAGCCAGGACTCTGATGCCAAAGGAACCTTACAAGAAAATTAATATTTTGCCATTTGATCATATTTCTCATACTCACTTTCAGTAAGCTACTTTCCAAATGACAACAATAGGAACGAAACACCCAAAATGTTTTCGCCTTTGTGCATGCCAGGGGGCTTCTGTACAAGTAAATTGCTTATATGTGATACAAAGAGAGAGCTCTATGCTAAACTCGGATACCAGTACTTTTATAGTAAAACTCCGCTTAAACCAAACAGGAAGATTAAATTCCGCAACAATTGATTATAGAAGAGTTCTGTTTTAACAGTAAAGATTCACTTAACCAGATGTAAATAAAAATAGTAATAAAAGAAACAAAGTCCTAAGTTATTAGGTAATCAAACTATAACATAAATTCTTGTTAATATGCAGAATGTCAGCAAATATTTATGAGGTTGTTACCAATAAATCCAAGTCCATAAGCGAGTTGTCAGCTTGGGTCAACTAGCTTAGTGTCTCGTAATCCAAAGCAGAAACAATTTGACAACAACGAACCTTACATAGCTAAAGCCAACTTAGAACAGAAAAAGTTTTCTTCTTTTTGCCTTTTATTTTCCTGTTCCTCCGTCTTTCGTAATTGATGATTCAGATTAACAAAACTACA